>NW_027517182.1:0-47270 GCF_048772815.1 Callospermophilus lateralis
CTCAACATATTTTTTTTTCCCGACCTTCATGATAATTTCAAGTAATGAGCATTACACCAATAAAACGTGGATGTTCAAGTTTCGTTCTCCTAGGTTGAAGCATTCGTTTGCAGTAACAGTTTGAATTTTTAGTTTTCACTCTGTTTTCTCCTATATTGACAGATGCAGTTCGAACTCTAAATGAAACATGGTTTGTGCTAGCTTCTTGAAACTTGACACAATAATGTAGTTCTACGTTCTATCTCTAAGGTTTGTTTCCACTTGATGTAGCCTTAAGCAGAGACTGGCGAATAACACTTTCAATGAAAGGCGTGTTAAGCTTCCAAAAAACTACCGTCTCTTGAAATCTCAACATATATTTTTTGATCCAATCTTCATGATTCTTTCAAGTATTGATCAGTACACCAATCAAACGTGGATGCCCAAGTTTTGTTCTTCTAGGTTGTAGCATTCGTTTGCAGGAACAGTTAGAAATTATAGGTTTCACTCTGTTTTCTCCTATATTGACAGATGCAGTTAGAACTCTAAATCAAACACGGTTTGTGCTAGCTTCTTGAAACTTGACACAATAAAGTAGTTCTACGTTCTATCTCTAAGGTTTGTTTCCTCTTGTATCCTAAAGCTGGGACTGGCGAATAACACTTATACTGAAAGGAGTTGCCAAACTTCCAACACACTAGAGTCTTCTGAAATCTCAACATATATTTTTAAATCCAATCTTCATAATAGTTTCAAGTAATGATCAGTACACCAATCCCACTTGGATGCCAAAGATTAGTTCTCCTAGATTGAAGCATTCTTTTGGAGTAACAGTTTGAATTTTTAGGTTTCACTCTGTTTTCTCCTATATTGACAAATGTAGTTCGAACTCTAAATCAAACACGGTTTGTGCTAGCTTCTTGAAACTTGACACAATAAAGTAGTTCTACATTCTATTTTTATTTTTTGTTTCCTCTGGATGTAGACCTAAGCAGAGACTGACGAAAGACACATTCAATGAAAGGCGTTGTTAGGCTGCCAAAATACTACAGTCTCCTGAAATCTCAACATATTTTTCTTTTCCGACCTTCATGATAATTTCATGTAATCAGCAGAACACCAATAAAACGTGGATGTTCAAGTTTCGTTCTCCTAGCTTGAAGAATTCGTTTGCAGTAACAGTTTGAATTTTTAGTTTTCACTCTGTTTTCTCCTATATTGACAGATGCAGTTCGAACACTAAATCAAACATGGTTTGTGCTAGCTTCTTGAAACTTGACACAATAAAGAAGTTCTACGTTCTCTCTCTAAGGTTTGTTTCCTCTTGATGTAGCCTTAAGCAGAGACTGGCGAATAACACTTACAATGAAAGGCGTTGTTAAGCTTCCCAAAAACTACCGTCTCCTGAAATCTCAACATATATTTTTTCATCCAATCTTCATGATTCTTTCAAGTATTGATCAGTACACCAATCAAACGTGGATGCCCAAGTTTTGTTCTTCTAGGTTGTAGCATTCGTTTGCAGGAACAGTTAGAAATTATAGGTTTCACTCTGTTTTCTCCCATATCGACAGATGCAGTTAGAACTCTAAATCAAACACGGTTTGTGCTAGCTTCTTGAAACTTGACACAATAAAGTAGTTCTACGTTCTATCTCTAAGGTTTGTTTCCTCTTGTATCCTAAAGCTGGGACTACGAATAACACTTATACTGAAAGGGGTTGCCAAACTGCCAACACACTAGAGTCTCCTGAAATCTCAACATGTATTTTTTCATCCAATCTTCATGATACTTTCAAGTAATGATCAGTACACCAATCCCACTTGGATGCCAAAGTTTAGTTCTCCTAGATTGAAGCATTCTTTTGGAGTAACAGTTTGAATTTTTAGGTTTCACTCTGTTTTCTCCTATATTGACAAATGTAGTTCGAACTCTAAATCAAACACGGTTTGTGCTAGCTTCTTGAAACTTGAAACAGTAAAGTAGTTCTACATTCTATTTTTATTTTTTGTTTCCTCTGGATGGAGACCTAAGCAGAGACTGACGAAAGACACATTCAATGAAAGACGTTGTTAGGCTGCCAAAGTACTACAGTCTCCTGAAATCTCAACATATTTTTTTTTCCGAACTTCATGATAATTTCATGTAATAAGCAGTACACCAATAAAACGTGGATGTTCAAGTTTCGTTCTCCTAGCTTGAAGCATTCGTTTGCAGTAACAGTTTGAAATTTTAGTTTTCACTCTGTTTTCTCCTATATTGACAGATGCAGTTCGAACTCTAATCAAACATGGTTTGTGGTAGCTTCTTGAAACTTGACACAATTAAGTACTTCTACGTTCTATCTCTAACATTTGTTTCCTCTTGATGTAGCCTTAAGCAGAGACTGGCGAATAACACTTTCAATGAAAGGCGTTGTTAAGCTTCCAAAAAACTACTGTCTCCTGAAATCTCAACATATATTTTTTCATCCAATCTTCATGATTCTTTCAAGTATTGATCAATACACCAATCAAACGTGGATGCCCAAGTTTTGTTCTTCTAGGTTGTAGCATTCGTTTGCAGGAACAGTTAGAAATTATAGGTTTCACTCTGTTTTCTCCTATATTGACAGATGCAGTTAGAACTCTAAATCAAACACGGTTTGTGCTAGCTTCTTGAAACTTGACACAATAAAGTAGTTCTACGTTCTATCTCTAAGGTTTGTTTCCTCTTGTATCCTAAAGCTGGGACTGGCGAATAACACTTATACTGAAAGGGGTTGCCAAACTTCCAACTCACTAGAGTCTCCTGAAATCTCAACATATATTTTTTCATTAAATCTTCATGATTCTTTCAAGTATTGATCAGTACACCAATCAAACGTGGATGCCCAAGTTTTGTTCTTCTAGGTTGTAGCATTCGTTTGCAGGAACAGTTAAAATTTATAGGTTTTACTCTGTTTTCTCCTATATTGACAGATGCAGTTAGAACTCTAAATCAAACACGCTTGTGCTAGCTTCTTGAAACTTGACACAATAAAGTAGTTCTACGTTCTATCTCTAAGGTTTGTTTCCTCTTGTATCCTAAAGCTGGGACTGGCGAATTACACTTATACTGAAAGGGGTTGCCAAACTTCCAACACACTAGAGTCTCCTGAAATCTCAACATATATTTTTTCATGCAATCTTCATGATACTTTCAAGTTATGATCAGTACACCAATCCCACTTGGATGCCAAAGTTTAGTTCTCCTAGATTGAAGCATTCTTTTGGAGTAACAGTTTGAATTTTTAGGTTTCACTCTGTTTTCTCCTATATTGACAAATGTAGTTCGAACTCTAAATCAAACACGGTTTGTGCTAGATTCTTGAAATTGAAAAAGTAAAGTAGTTCTACATTCTATTTTTATTTTTTGTTTCCTCTGGATGTAGACCTAAGCAGAGACTGACGAAAGACGCATTCAATGAAACGCGTTGTTAGGCTGCCAAAATACTACAGTCTCCTGAAATCTCAACATATTTTTTTTTCCGACCTTCATGATAATTTCATGTAATCAGCAGTACACCAATAAAACGTGGATGTTCAAGTTTCGTTCTCCTAGCTTGAAGCATTCGTTTGCAGTAACAGTTTGAATTTTTAGTTTTCACTCTGTTTTCTCCTATATTGAGAGATGCAGTTCGAACTCTAAATCAAACATGGTTTGTGCCAGCTTCTTGAAACTTGACACAGTAAAGTAGTTCTTCGTTCTATCTCTAAGGTCTGTTTCCTCTTGATGTAGCCTTAAGCAGAGACTGGCGAATAACACTTTCAATGAAAGGCGTTGTTAAGCTTCCAAAAAACTACCGTCTCCTGAAATCTCAACATATATTTTTTCATCCAATCTTCATGATTCTTTCAAGTATTGATCAGTACACCAATCAAACGTGGATGCCCCAGTTTTGTTCTTCTAGGTTGTAGCATTCGTTTGCAGGAACAGTTAGAAATTGTAGGTTTCACTCTGTTTTCTCCTATATTGACAATGCAGTTAGAACTCTAAATCAAACACGGTTTGTGCTAGCTTCTTGAAACTTGACACAATAAAGTAGTTCTACGTTCTATCTCTAAAGTTTGTTTCCTCTTGTATCCTAAAGCTGGGACTGGCGAATAACACTTATACTGAAAGTTTGGGTTGCCAAACTTCCAACACACTAGAGTCTCCTGAAATCTCAACATATATTTTTTCATCCAATCTTCATGATACTTTCAAGTAATGATCAGTACACCAATCCCACTTGGATGCCAAAGTTTAGTTCTCCTAGATTGAAGCATTCTTTTGGAGTAACAGTTTGAATTTTTAGTTTTCACTCTGTTTTCTCCTGTATTGACAAATGTAGTTCGAACTCTAAATCAAACACGGTTTGTGCTAGCTTCTTGAAACTGGAAACAGTAAAGTAGTTCTACATTCTGTTTTATTTTTTGTTTCCTCTGGATGTAGACCTAAGCAGAGACTGACGAAAGACACATTCAATGAAAGGCGTTGTTAGGCTGCCCAAATACTACTGTCTCCTGAAATCTCAACATATTTTTTTTTCAGACCTACATGATAATTTCAAGTAATGAGCAGTACACCAATAAAACGTGGATGTTCAAGTTTCGTTCTCCTAGGTTGATGAATTCGTTTGCAGTAACAGTTTGAATTTTTAGTTTTCAATATGTTTTCTCCTATATTGACAGATGCAGTTCGAACTCTAAATCAAACATGGTTTGTGCTAGCTTCTTGAAACTTGACACAATAAAGTAGTTCTACGTTCTATCTCTAAGGTTTGTTTCCTCTTGATGTAGCCTTAAGCAGAGACTGGCGAATAACACTTTAAATGAAAGGCGTTGTTAAGCTTCCAAAAAACTACCGTCTCCTGAAATCTCAATATATATTTTTTCATCCAATCTTCATGATTCTTTCAAATATTGATCAATACACCAATCAAACGTGGATGCCCAAGTTTTGTTCTTCTAGGTTGTAGCATTCGTTTGCAGGAACAGTTAGAAATTATAGGTTTCACTCTGTTTTCTCCTATATTGACAGATGCAGTTAGAACTCTAAATCAAACACGGTTTGTGCTAGCTTCTTGAAACTTGACACAATAAAGTAGCTCTACTTTCTATCTCTAAGGTTTGTTTCCTCTTGTATCCTAAAGCTGGGACTGGCAAATAACACTTATACTGAAAGGGGTTGCCAAACTTCCAACACAGTAGAGTCTCCTGAAATCTCAACATATATTTTTTTCATCCAATCGTCATGATACTTTCAAGTAATGATCAGTACACCAATCCCACTTGGATGCCAAAGTTTAGTTCTCCTAGATTGAAGCATTCTTTTGGAGTAACAGTTTGAATTTTTAGGTTTCACTCTGTTTTCTCCCATATTGACAAATGTAGTTCGAACTCTAAATCAAACACGGTTTGTGCTAGCTTCTTGAAACTTGAAACAGTAAAGTAGTTCTACATTCTATTTTTATTTTTTGTTTCCTCTGGATGTAGACCTAAGCAGAGACTGACGAAAGACACATTCAATGAAAGGCGTTGTTAGGCTGCCAAAATACTACAGTCTCCTGAAATCTCAACATATTTTTTTTTCCGACCTTCATGATAATTTTATGTAATCAGCAGTACACCAATGAAACGTGGATGTTCAAGTTTCGTTCTCCTAGCTTGAAGCATTCGTTTGCAGTAACAGTTTGAATTTTTAGTTTTCACTCTGTTTTCTCCTATATTGACAGATGCAGTTCGAACTCTAAATCAAACGTGGTTTGTGCTAGCTTCTTGAAACTTGACACAATAAAGTAGTTCTACGTTCTATCTCTAAGGTTTGTTTCCTCTTGTATCCTAAAGCAGGGACTGGCGAATAACACTTATACTGAAAGGGGTTGCCAAACTTCCAACACACTAGAGTCTCCTGAAATCTCAACATATATTTTTTCATCCAATCTTCATGATACTTTCAAGTAATGATCAGTACACCAATCCCACTTGGATGCCAAAGTTTAGTTCTCCTAGATTGAAGCATTCTTTTGGAGTAACAGTTTGAATTTTTAGGTTTCACTCTGTTTTCTCCTATATTGACAAATGTAGTTCGAACTCTAAATCAAACAGGGCTTGTGCTAGCTTCTTGAAACTTGAAACAGTAAAGTAGTTCTACATTCTATTTTTATTTTTTGCTTCCTCTGGATGTAGACCTAAGCAGAGTCTGACGAAAGACACATTCAATGAAAGGCGTTGTTAGGCTGCCAAAATACTACAGGCTCCTGAAATCTCAACATATTTTTTTTTCCGACCTTCATGATAATTTCAAGTAATGAGCAGTACACCAATAAAACGTGGATGTTCAAGTTCCGTTCTCCTAGGTTGAAGCATTCGTTTGCAGTAACAGTTTGAATTTTTAGTTTTCACTCTGTTTTCTCCTATATTGACTGATGCAGTTCGAACTCTAAATCAAACATGGTTTGTGCTAGCTTCTTGAAACTTGACACAATAAAGTAGTTCTACGTTCTATCTCTAAGGTTTGTTTCCTCTTGATGTAGCCTTAAGCAGAGACTGGCGAATAACACTTTCAATGAAAGGCGTTGTTAAGCTTCCAAAAAACTACCGTCTCCTGAAATCTCAACATATATTTTTTCATCCAATCTTCATGATTCTTTCAAGTATTGATCAGTACACCAATCAAACGTGGATGCCCAAGTTTTGTTCTTCTAGGTTGTAGCATTCGTTTGCAGGAACAGTTAGAAATTGTAGGTTTCACTCTGTTTTCTCCTATATTGACAATGCAGTTAGAACTCTAAATCAAACACGGTTGTGCTAGCTTCTTGAAACTTGACACAATAAAGTAGTTCTACGTTCTATCTCTAAGGTTTGTTTCCTCTTGTATCCTAAAGCTGGGACTGGCGAATAACACTTATACTGAAACGGGTTGCCAAACTTCCAACACACTAGAGTCTCCTGAAATCTCAACATATATTTTTTCATCCAATCTTCATGATACTTTCAAGTAATGATCAGTACACCAATCCCACTTGGATGCCAAAGTTTAGTTCTCCTAGATTGAAGCATTCTTTTGGAGTACCAGTTTGAATTTTTAGGTTTCACTCTGTTTTCTCCTATATTGACAAATGTAGTTCGAACTCTAAATCAAACACGGTTTCTGCTAGCTTCTTGAAACTTGAAACAGTAAAGTAGTTCTACATTCTATTTTTATTTTTTGTTTCCTCTGGATGTAGACCTAAGCAGAGACTGACGAAAGACACATTCAATGAAAGGCGTTGTTAGGCTGCCAAAATACTACAGTCTCCTGAAATCTCAACATATTTTTTTTTCCGACCTTCATGATAATTTCATGTAATCAGCAGTACACCAATAAAACGTGGATGTTCAAGTTTCGTTCTCCTAGCTTGAAGCATTCGTTTGCAGTAACAGTTTGAATTTTTAGTTTTCACTCTGTTTTCTCCTATATTGACAGATGCAGTTCGAACTCTAAATCAAACATGGTTTGTGCCAGCTTCTTGAAACTTGACACAGTAAAGTAGTTCTACGTTCTATCTCTAAGGTTTGTTTCCTCTTGATGTAGCCTTAAGCAGAGACTGGCGAATAACACTTTCAATGAAAGGCGTTGTTAAGCTTCCAAAAAACTACCGTCTCCTGAAATCTCAACATATATTTTTTCATCCAATCTTCATGATTCTTTCAAGTATAAATCAGTACACCAATCAAACGCGGATGCCCCAGTTTTGTTCTTCTAGGTTGTAGCATTCGTTTGCAGGAACAGTTAGAAATTGTAGGTTTCACTCTGTTTTCTCCTATATTGACAATGCAGTTAGAACTCTAAATCAAACACGGTTTGTGCTAGCTTCTTGAAACTTGACACAATAAAGTAGTTCTACTTTCTATCTCTAAGGTTTGTTTCCTCTTGTATCCTAAAGCTGGGACTGGCAAATAACACTTATACTGAAAGGGGTTGCCAAACTTCCAACACAGTAGAGTCTCCTGAAATCTCAACATATATTTTTTCATCCAATCTTCATGATTCTTTCAAGTATAAATCAGTACACCAATCAAACGTGGATGTCCCAGTTTTGTTCTTCTAGGTTGTAGCATTCGTTTGCAGGAACAGTTAGAAATTATAGGTTTCACTCTGTTTTCTCCTATATTGACAGATGCAGTTAGAACTCTAAATCAAACACGGTTTGTGCTAGCTTCTTGAAACTTGACACAATAAAGTAGTTCTACTTTCTATCTCTAAGGTTTGTTTCCTCTTGTATCCTAAAGCTGGGACTGGCAAATAACACTTATAATGAAAGGGGTTGCCAAACTTCCAACACAGTAGAGTCTCCTGAAATCTCAACATATATTTTTTCATCCAATCTTCATGATACTTTCAAGTAATGATCAGTACACCAATCCCACTTGGATGCCAAAGTTTAGTTCTCCTAGATTGAAGCATTCTTTTGGAGTAACAGTTTGAATTTTTAGGTTTCACTCTGTTTTCTCCCATATTGACAAATGTAGTTCGAACTCTAAATCAAACACGGTTTGTGCTAGCTTCTTGAAACTTGAAACAGTAAAGTAGTTCTACATTCTATTTTTATTTTTTGTTTCCTCTGGATGTAGACCTAAGCAGAGACTGACGAAAGACACATTCAATGAAAGGCGTTGTTAGGCTGCCAAAATACTACAGTCTCCTGAAATCTCAACATATTTTTTTTTCCGACCTTCATGATAATTTTATGTAATCAGCAGTACACCAATGAAACGTGGATGTTCAAGTTTCGTTCTCCTAGCTTGAAGCATTCGTTTGCAGTAACAGTTTGAATTTTTAGTTTTCACTCTGTTTTCTCCTATATTGACAGATGCAGTTCGAACTCTAAATCAAACATGGTTTGTGGTAGCTTCTTGAAACTTGACACAATAAAGTAGTTCTACGTTATGTCTCTAAGATTTGTTTCGTCTTGATGTAGCCTTAAGCAGAGACTGGCGAATAACACTTTCAATGAAAGGCGTTGTTAAGCTTCCAAAAAACTACCGTCTCCTGAAATCTCAACATATATTTTTTCATCCAATCTTCATGATTCTTTCAAGTATTGATCAGTACACCAATCAAACGTGGATGCCCAAGTTTTGTTCTTCTAGGTTGTAGCATTCGTTTGCAGGAACAGTTAGAAATTGTAGGTTTCACTCTGTTTTCTCCTATATTGACAATGCAGTTAGAACTCTAAATCAAACACGGTTGTGCTAGCTTCTTGAAACTTGACACAATAAAGTAGTTCTACGTTCTATCTCTAAGGTTTGTTTCCTCTTGTATCCTAAAGCTGGGACTGGCGAATAACACTTATACTGAAAGGGGTTGCCAAACTTCCAACACACTAGAGTCTCCTGAAATCTCAACATATATTTTTTCATCCAATCTTCATGATACTTTCAAGTAATGATCAGTACACCAATCCCACTTGGATGCCAAAGTTTAGTTCTCCTAGATTGAAGCATTCTTTTGGAGTAACAGTTTGAATTTTTAGGTTTCACTCTGTTTTCTCCTATATTGACAAATGTAGTTCGAACTCTAAATCAAACACGGTTTGTGCTAGCTTCTTGAAACTTGAAACAGTAAAGTAGTTCTACATTCTATTTTTATTTTTTGTTTCCTCTGGATGTAGACCTAAGCAGAGACTGACGAAAGACACATTCAATGAAAGGCGTTGTTAGGCTGCCCAAATACTACTGTCTCCTGAAATCTCAACATATTTTTTTTTCCGACCTACATGATAATTTCAAGTAATGAGCAGTACACCAATAAAACGTGGATGTTCAAGTTTCGTTCTCCTAGGTTGATGAATTCGTTTGCAGTAACAGTTTGAATTTTTAGTTTTCAATATGTTTTCTCCTATATTGACAGATGCAGTTCAAACTCTAAATCAAACATGGTTTGTGCTAGCTTCTTGAAACTTGACACAATAAAGTAGTTCTACGTTCTATCTCTAAGGTTTGTTTCCTCTTGATGTAGCCTTAAGCAGAGACTGGCGAATAACACTTTAAATGAAAGGCGTTGTTAAGCTTCCAAAAAACTACCGTCTCCTGAAATCTCAACATATATTTTTTCATCCAATCTTCATGATTCTTTCAAGTATTGATCAATACACCAATCAATCGTGGATGCCCAAGTTTTGTTCTTCAAGGTTGTAGCATTCGTTTGCAGGAACAGTTAGAAATTATAGGTTTCACTCTGTTTTCTCCTATATTGACAGATGCAGTTAGAACTCTAAATCAAACACGGTTTGTGCTAGCTTCTTGAAACTTGACACAATAAAGTAGTTCTACTTTCTATCTCTAAGGTTTGTTTCCTCTTGTATCCTAAAGCTGGGACTGGCAAATAACACTTATATTGAAAGGGGTTGCCAAACTTCCAACACAGTAGAGTCTCCTGAAATCTCAACATATATTTTTTCATCCAATCTTCATGATACTTTCAAGTAATGATCAGTACACCAATCTCACTTGGATGCCAAAGTTTAGTTCTCCTAGATTGAAGCATTCTTTTGGAGTAACAGTTTGAATTTTTAGGTTTCACTCTGTTTTCTCCTATATTGACAAATGTAGTTCGAACTCTAAATCAAACACGGTTTGTGCTAGCTTCTTGAAACTTGAAAGAGTAAAGTAGTTCTACATTCTATTTGTATTTTTTGTTTCCTCTGGATGTAGACCTAAGCAGAGACTGACGAAAGACACATTCAATGAAAGGCGTTGTTAGGCTGCCAAAATACTACAGTCTCCTGAAATCTCAACATATTTTTTTTTCCGACCTTCATGATAATTTTATGTAATCAGCAGTACACCAATGAAACGTGGATGTTCAAGTTTCGTTCTCCTAGCTTGAAGCATTCGTTTGCAGTAACAGTTTGAATTTTTAGTTTTCACTCTGTTTTCTCCTATATTGACAGATGCAGTTCGAACTCTAAATCAAACATGGTTTGTGCTAGCTTCTTGAAACTTGACACAATAAAGTAGTTCTACGGTCTATCTCTAAGGTTTGTTTCGTCTTGATGTAGCCTTAAGCAGAGACTGGCGAATAACACTTTCAATGAAAGGCGTTGTTAAGCTTCCAAAAAACTACCGTCTCCTGAAATCTCAACATATATTTTTTCATCCAATCTTCATGATTCTTTCATGTATTGATCAGTACACCAATCAAACGTGGATGCCCAAGTTTTGTTCTTCTAGGTTGTAGCATTCGTTTGCAGGAACAGTTAGAAATTGTAGGTTTCACTCTGTTTTCTCCTATATTGACAATGCAGTTAGAACTCTAAATCAAACACGGTTGTGCTAGCTTCTTGAAACTTGACACAATAAAGTAGTTCTACGTTCTATCTCTAAGGTTTGTTTCCTCTTGTATCCTAAAGCTGGGACTGGCGAATAACACTTATACTGAAATGGGTTGCCAAACTTCCAACACACTAGAGTCTCCTGAAATCTCAACATATATTTTTTCATCCAATCTTCATGATACTTTCAAGTAATGATCAGTACACCAATCCCACTTGGATGCCAAAGTTTAGTTCTCCTAGATTGAAGCATTCTTTTGGAGTAACAGTTTGAATTTTTAGGTTTCACTCTGTTTTCTCCTATATTGACAAATGTAGTTCGAACTCTAAATCAAACACGGTTTGTGCTAGCTTCTTGAAACTTGAAACAGTAAAGTAGTTCTACATTCTATTTTTATTTTTTGTTTCCTCTGAATGTAGACCTAAGCAGAGACTGACGAAAGACACATTCAATGAAAGGCGTTGTTAGGCTGCCAAAATACTACAGTCTCCTGAAATCTCAACATATTTTTTTTCCGACCTTCATGATAATTTCATGTAATCAGCAGTACACCAATAAAACGTGGATGTTCAAGTTTCGTTCTCCTAGCTTGAAGCATTCGTTTGCAGTAACAGTTTGAATTTTAGTTTTCACTCTGTTTTCTCCTATATTGACAGATGCAGTTCGAACTCTAAATCAAACATGGTTTGTGCCAGCTTCTTGAAACTTGACACAGTAAAGTAGTTCTACGTTCTATCTCTAAGGTTTGTTTCCTCTTGATGTAGCCTTAAGCAGAGACTGGCGAATAACACTTTCAATGAAAGGCGTTGTTAAGCTTCCAAAAAACTACCATCTCCTGAAATCTCAACATATATTTTTTCATCCAATCTTCATGATTCTTTCAAGTATAAATCAGTACACCAATCAAACGTGGATGCCCCAGTTTTGTTCTTCTAGGTTGTAGCATTCGTTTGCAGGAACAGTTAGAAATTGTAGGTTTCACTCTGTTTTCTCCTATATTGACAATGCAGTTAGAACTCTAAATCAAACACGGTTTGTGCTAGCTTCTTGAAACTTGACACAATAAAGTAGTTCTACGTTCTATCTCTAAGGTTTGTTTCCTCTTGTATCCTAAAGCTGGGACTGGCGAATAACACTTATACTGAAAGGGGTTGCCAAACTTCCAACACACTAGAGTCTCCTGAAATCTCAACATATATTTTTTCATCCAATCTTTATGATACTTTCAAGTAATGATCAGTACACCAATCCCACTTGGATGCCAAAGTTTAGTTCTCCTAGATTGAAGCATTCTTTTGGAGTAACAGTTTGAATTTTTAGGTTTCACTCTGTTTTCTCCTATATTGACAAATGTAGTTCGAACTCTAAATCAAACACGGTTTGTGCTAGCTTCTTGAAACTTGAAACAGTAAAGTAGTTCTACATTCTATTTTTATTTTTTGTTTCCTCTGGATGTAGACCTAAGCAGAGACTGACGAAAGACACATTCAATGAAAGGCGTTGTTAGGCTGCCAAAATACTACAGTCTCCTGAAATCTCAACATATTTTTTTTTCCGAACTTCATGATAATTTTATGTAATCAGCAGTACACCAATGAAACGTGGATGTTCAAGTTTCGTTCTCCTAGCTTGAAGCATTCGTTTGCAGTAACAGTTTGAATTTTTAGTTTTCACTCTGTTTTCTCCTATATTGACAGATGCAGTTCGAACTCTAAATCAAACATGGTTTGTGGTAGCTTCTTGAAACTTGACACAATAAGTAGTTCTACGTTCTATATCTCTAAGATTTGTTTCGTCTTGATGTAGCCTTAAGCAGAGCCTGGCGAATAACACTTTCAATGAAAGGCGTTGTTAAGCTTCCAAAAAACTACCGTCTCCTGAAATCTCAACATATATTTTTTCATCCAATCTTCATGATTCTTTCAAGTATTCATCAGTACACCAATCAAACGTGGATGCCCAAGTTTTGTTCTTCTAGTTTGTAGCATTCGTTTGCAGGAACAGTTAGAAATTATAGGTTTCACTCTGTTTTCTCCTATATTGACAGATGCAGTTAGAACTCTAAATCAAACACGGTTTGTGCTAGCTTCTTGAAACTTGACACAATAAAGTAGTTCTACGTTCTATCTCTAAGGTTTGTTTCCTCTTGTATCCTAAAGCTGGGACTGGCGAATAACACTTATACTGAAAGGGGTTGCCAAACTTCCAACACACTAGAGTCTCCTGAAATCTCAACATATATTTTTTCATCCAATCTTCATGATACTTTCAAGTAATGATCAGTACACCAATCCCACTTGGATGCCAAAGTTTAGTTCTCCTAGATTGAAGCATTCTTTTGGAGTAACAGTTTGAATTTTTAGGTTTCACTCTGTTTTCCCCTATATTGACAGATGCAGTTAGAACTCTAAATCAAACACGGTTTGTGCTAGCTTCTTGAAACTTGACACAATAAAGTAGTTCTACGTTCTATCTCTAAGGTTTGTTTCCTCTTGTATCCTAAAGCTGGGACTGGCAAATAACACTTATACTGAAAGGGGTTGCCAAACTTCCAACACACTAGAGTCTCCTGAAATCTCAACATATATTTTTTCATGAAATCTTCATGATACTTTCAAGTAATGATCAGTACACCAATCCCACTTGGATGCCAAAGTTTAGTTCTCCTAGATTGAAGCATTCTTTTGGAGTAACAGTTTGAATTTTTAGGTTTCACTCTGTTTTCTCCTATATTGACAAATGTAGTTCGAACTCTAAATCAAACACGGTTTGTGCTAGCTTCTTGAAACTTGAAACAGTAAAGTAGTTCTACATTCTATTTTTATTTTTTGTTTCCTCTGGATGTAGACCTAAGCAGAGACTGACGAAAGACACATTCAATGAAAGGCATTGTTAGGCTGGCAAATACTACAGTCTCCTGAAATCTCAACATATTTTTTTTTCCGAACTTCATGATAATTTCATGTAATCAGCAGTACACCAATAAAACGTGAATGTTCAAGTTTCGTTCTCCTAGGTTGAAGCATTCGTTTGCAGTAACAGTTTGAATTTTTAGTATTCACTCTGTTTTCTCTTATATTGACAGATGCAGTTCGAACTCTAAATCAAACATGGTTTGTGGTAGCTTCTTGAAACTTGACACAATAAAGTAGTTCTACGTTCTATCTCTAAGATTTGTTTCCTATTGATGTAGCCTTAAGCAGAGACTGGCGAATAACACTTTCAATGAAAGGCGTTGTTAAGCTTCCAAAAAACTACCGTCTCCTGAAATCTCAACATATATTTTTTCATCCAATCTTCATGATTCTTTCAGGTATTGATCAGTACACCAATCAAACGTGGATGCCCAAGTTTTGTTCTTCTAGGTTGTAGCATTCGTTTGCAGGAACAGTTAGAAATTATAGGTTTCACTCTGTTTTCTCCTATATTGACAGATGCAGTTAGAACTCTAAATCAAACACGGTTTGTGCTAGCTTCTTGAAACTTGACACAATAAAGTAGTTCTACGTTCTATCTCTAAGGTTTGTTTCCTCTTGTATCCTAAAGCTGGGACTGGCCAATAACACTTATACTGAAAGGGGTTGCCAAACTTCCAACACACTAGAGTCTCCTGAAATCTCAACATATATTTTTTCATCCAATCTTCATGATACTTTCAAGTAATGATCAGTACACCAATCCCACTTGGATGCCAAAGTTTAGTTCTCCTAGATTGAAGCATTCTTTTGGAGTAACAGTTTGAATTTTTAGGTTTCACTCTGTTTTCTCCTATATTGACAAATGTAGTTCGAACTCTAAATCAAACAGGGTTTGTGCTAGCTTCTTGAAACTTGAAACAGTAAAGTAGTTCTACATTCTATTTTTATCTTTTGTTTCCTCTGGATGTAGACCTAAGCAGAGACTGACGAAAGACACATTCAATGAAAGGCGTTGTTAGGCTGCCAAAATACTACAGTCTCCTGAAATCTCAACATATTTTTTTTTCTGAACTTCATGATAATTTCATGTAATCAGCAGTACACCAATAAAACGTGGATGTTCAAGTTTCGTTCTCCTAGCTTGAAGCATTCGTTTGCACTAACAGTTTGAATTTTTAGATTTCACTCTGTTTTCTCCTATATTGTCAGGTGCAGTTCGAACTCTAAATCAAACATGGTTTGTGGTAGCTTCTTGAAACTTGACACAATAAAGTAGTTCTACGTTCTATCTCTAAGGTTTGTTTCCTCTTGATGTAGCCTTAAGCAGAGACTGGCGAATAACACTTTCAATGAAAGGCGTTGTTAAGCTTCCAAAAAACTACCGTCTCCTGAAATCTCAACATATATTTTTTCATCCAATCTTCATGATTCTTTCAAGTATTGATCAGTACACCAATCAAACGTGGATGCCCAAGTTTTGTTCTTCTAGGTTGTAGCATTCGTTTGCAGGAACAGTTAGAAATTATAGGTTTCACTCTGTTTTCTCCTATATTGACAGATGCAGTTAGAACTCTAAATCAAACACGGTTTGTGCTAGCTTCTTGAAACTTGACACAATAAAGTAGTTCTACGTTCTATCTCGAAGGTTTGTTTCCTCTTGTATCCTAAAGCTGGGACTGGCGAATAACACTTATACTGAAAGGGGTTGCCAAACTTCCAACACACTAGAGTCTCCTGAAATCTCAACATATATTTTTTCATCCAATCTTCATGATACTTTCAAGTAATGATCAGTACACCAATCCCACTTGGATGCCAAAGTTTAGTTCTCCTAGATTGAAGCATTCTTTTGGAGTAACAGTTTGAATTTTTAGGTTTCACTCTGTTTTCCCCTATATGACAGATGCAGTTAGAACTCAAAATCAAACACGGTTTGTGCTAGCTTCTTGAAACTTGACACAATAAAGTAGTTCTACGTTCTATCTCGAAGGTTTGTTTCCTCTGTATCCTAAAGCTGGGACTGGCAAATAACACTTATACTGAAAGGGGTTGCCAAACTTCCAACACACTAGAGTCTCCTGAAATCTCAACATATATTTTTTCATCCAATCTTCATGATACTTTCAAGTAATGATCAGTACACCAATCCCACTTGGATGCCAATTTTAGTTCTCCTAGATTGAAGCATTCTTTTGGAGTAACAGTTTGAATTTTTAGGTTTCACTCTGTTTTCTCCTATATTGACAAATGTAGTTCTAAATCTAAATCAAACACGGTTTGTGCTAGCTTCTTGAAACTTGAAAACAGTAAAGTAGATCTACATTCTATTTTTATTTTGTGTTTCCTCTGGATGTAGACCTAAGCAGAGACTGACGAAAGACACATTCAATGAAAGGCGTTGTTAGGCTGCCAAAATACTACAGTCTCCTGAAATCTCAACGTATTTTTTTTCCGAACTTCATGATAATTTCATGTAATCAGCAGTACACCAATAAAACGTGGATGTTCAAGTTTCGTTCTCCTAGCTTGAAGAATTCGTTTGCAGTAACAGTTTGAATTTTTAGTTTTCACTCTGTTTTCTCCTATATTGACAGATGCAGTTCGAACTGTAATCAAACATTGTTTGTGCTAGCTTCTTGAAACTTGACACAATAAAGTAGTTCTACGTTCTATCTCTAAGGTTTGTTTCCTCTTGATGTAGCCTTAAGCAGAGACTGGCGAATAACACTTTCAATGAAAGGCGTTGTTAAGCTTCCAAAAAACTACCATCTCCTGAAATCTCAACATATATTTTTTCATCCAATCTTCATGATTCTTTCAAGTATTGATCAGTACACCAATCAAACGTGGATGCCCAAGTTTTATTCTTCTAGGTTGTAGCATTTGTTTGCAGGAACAGTTAGAAATTATAGGTATCACTCTGTTTTCTCCTATATTGACAGATGCAGTAAGAACTCTAAATCAAACACGGTTTGTGCTAGCTTCTTGAAACTTGACACAATAAAGTAGTTCTACGTTCTATCTCTAAGGTTTGTTTCCTCTTGTATCCTAAAGCTGGGACTGGCGAATAACACTTATACTGAAAGGGGTTGCCAAACTTCCAACACACTAGAGTCTCCTGAAATCTCAACATATATTTTTTCATCCAATCTTCATCATACTTTCAAGTAATGATCAGTACACCAATCCCACTTGGATGCCAAAGTTTAGTTCTCCTAGATTGAAGCATTCTTTTGGAGTAACAGTTTAAATTTTTAGGTTTCACTCTGTTTTTCCCTATATTGACAGATGCAGTTAGAACTCTAAATCAAACACGGTTTGTGCTAGCTTCTTGAAACTTGACACAATAAAGTAGTTCTACGTTCTATCTCTAAGGTTTGTTTCCTCTTGTATCCTAAAGCTGGGACGGGCGAATAACACTTATACTGAAAGGGGTTGCCAAACTTCCAACACACTAGAGTCTCCTGAAATCTCAACATATATTTTTTCATCCAATCTTCATGATACTTTCAAGTAATGATCAGTACACCAATCCCACTTGGATGCCAAAGTTTAGTTCTCCTAGATTGAAGCATTCTTTTGGAGTAACAGTTTGAATTTTTAGGTTTCACCCTGTTTTCTCCTATATTGACAAATGTAGTTCGAACTCTAAATCAAACATGGTTTGTGCTAGCTTCTTGAAACTTGAAACAGTAAAGTAGTTCTACATTCTATTTTTATTTTTTGTTTCCTCTGGATGTAGACCTAAGCAGAGACTGACGAAAGACACATTCAATGAAAGGCGTTGTTAGGCTGCCAAAATACTACAGTCTTTTGAAATCTCAACATATTTTTTTTTCCGACCTTCATGATAATTTCATGTAATCAGCAGTACACCAATAAAACGTGGATGTTCAAGTTTCGTTCTCCTAGCTTGAAGCATTCGTTTGCAGTAACAGTTTGAATTTTTAGTTTTCACTCTGTTTTCTCCTATATTGACAGATGCAGTTCGAACTCTAAATCAAACATGGTTTGTGCTAGCTTCTTGAAACTTGACACAATAAAGTGGTTCTACGTTCTATCTCTAAGGTTTGTTTCCTCTTGATGTAGCCTTAAGCAGAGACTGGCGAATAACACTTTCAATGAAAGGCGTTGTTAAGCTTCCAAAAAACTACCATCTCCTGAAATCTCAACATATATTTTTTCATCCAATCTTCATGATTCTTTCAAGTATTGATCAGTACACCAATCAAACGTGGATGCCCAAGTTTTGTTCTTCTAGGTTGTAGCATTTGTTTGCAGGAACAGTTAGAAATTATAGGTTTCACTCTGTTTTCTCCTATATTGACAGATGCAGTTAGAACTCTAAATCAAACACGGTTTGTGCTAGCTTCTTGAAACTTGACACAATAAAGTAGTTCTACGTTCTATCTCTAAGGTTTGTTTCCTCTTGTATCCTAAAGCTGGGACTGGCGAATAACACTTATACTGAAAGGGGTTGCCAAACTTCTAACACACTAGAGTCTCCTGAAATCTCAACATATATTTTTTCATCCAATCTTCATCATACTTTCAAGTAATGATCAGTACACCAATCCCACTTGGATGCCAAAGTTTAGTTCTCCTAGATTGAAGCATTCTTTTGGAGTAACAGTTTAAATTTTTAGGTTTCACTCTGTTTTTCCCTATATTGACAGATGCCGTTAGAACTCTAAATCAAACACGGCTTGTGCTAGCTTCTTGAAACTTGACACAATAAAGTAGTTCTACGTTCTATCTCTAAGGTTTGTTTTCTCTTGTATCCTAAAGCTGGGACTGGCAAATAACACTTATACTGAAAGGGGTTGCCAAACTTCCAACACACTAGAGTCTCCTGAAATCTCAACATATATTTTTTCATCCAATCTTCATGATACTTTCAAGTAATGATCAGTACACCAATCCCACTTCGATGCCAAAGTTTAGTTCTCCTAGATTGAAGCATTCTTTTGGAGTAACAGTTTGAATTTTTTAGGTTTCACTCTGTTTTCTCCTATATTGACAAATGTAGTTCGAACTCTAAATCAAACACGGTTTGTGCTAGCTTCTTGAAACTTGAAACAGTAAAGTAGTTCTACATTCTATTTTTATTTTTTGTTTCCTCTGGATAGAGACCTAAGCAGAGACTGACGAAAGACACATTCAATGAAAGGCGTTGTTAGGCTGCCAAAATACTACAGTCTACTGAAATCTCAACATATTTTTTTTTCCGAACTTCAAGATAATTTCATGTAATCAGCAGTACACCAATAAAACGTGGATGTTCAAGTTTTGTTCTCCTATGTTGAAGCATTCGTTTGCAGTAACAGTTTCAATTTTTAGTTTTCACTCTCTTTT
The DNA here is from genome assembly GCF_048772815.1 of Callospermophilus lateralis. Classification (NCBI taxonomy): domain Eukaryota; kingdom Metazoa; phylum Chordata; class Mammalia; order Rodentia; family Sciuridae; genus Callospermophilus; species Callospermophilus lateralis. The sequence goes on from NW_027517182.1 coordinate 19,574, forward strand.
CTCCTATATTGACAGATGCAGTTCGAACTCTAAATCAAACATGGTTTGTGCTAGCTTCTTGAAACTTGACACAATAAAGTAGTTCTATGTTCTGTCTCTAAGATTTGTTTCCTCTTGATGTAGCCTTAAGCAGAGACTGGCGAATAACACTTTCAATGAATGGCGTTGTTAAGCTACCAAAAAACTACCGTCTCCTGAAATCTCAGCATACATTTTTTCATCCAATCTTCATGATTCTTTCAAGTATTGATCAGTACACCAATCAAACGTGGATGCCCAAGTTTTGTTCTTCTAGGTTGTAGCATTCGTTTGCAGGAACAGTTAGAAATTATAGGTTTCACTCTGTTTTCTCCTATATTGACAGATGCAGTTAGAACTCTAAATCAAACACGGTTTGTGCTAGCTTCTTGAAACTTGACACAGTAAAGTAGTTCTACGTTCTATCTCTAAGGTTTGTTTCCTCTTGTATCCTAAAGCTGGGACTGGCGAATAAGACTTATACTGATAGGGGTTGCCAAACTTCCAACACACTAGAGTCTCCTGAAATCTCAACATATATTTTTTCATCCAATCTTCATGATACTTTCAAGTAATGATCAGTACACCTATCCCATTTGGATGCCAAAGTTTAGTTCTCCTAGATTGAAGCATTCTTTTGGAGTAACAGTTTGAATTTTTAGGTTTCACTCTGTTTTCCCCTATATTGACAGATGCAGTTCGAACTCTAAATCAAACACGGTTTGTGCTAGTTTCTTGAAACTTGACACAATAAAGTAGTTCTACGTTCTATCTCTAAGGTTTGTTTCCTCTTGTATCCTAAAGCTGGGACTGGCGAATAACACTTATACTGAAAGGGGTTGCCAAACTTCCAACACACTAGAGTCTCCTGAAATCTCAACATATATTTTTTCATCCAATCTTCATGATACTTTCAAGTAATGATCAGTACACCAATCCCACTTGGATGCCAAAGTTTAGTTCTCCTAGATTGAAGCATTCTTTTGGAGTAACAGTTTGAATTTTAGGTTTCACTCTGTTTTCTCCTATATTGACAAATGTAGTTCGAACTCTAAATCAAACAGGGTTTCTGCTAGCTTCTTGAAACTTGAAACAGTAAAGTAGTTCTACATTCTATTTTTATTTTTTGTTTCCTCTGGATGTAGACCTAAGCAGAGACTGACGAAAGACACATTCAATGAAAGGCGTTGTTAGGCTGCCAAAATACTACAGTCTCCTGAAATCTCAACATATTTTTTTTTCCGACCTTCATGATAATTTCATGTAATCAGCAGTACACCAATAAAACGTGGATGTTCAAGTTTCGTTCTCCTAGCTTGAAGCATTCGTTTGCAGTAACAGTTTGAATTTTTAGTTTTCACTCTGTTTTCTCCTATATTGACAGATGCAGTTCGAACTCTAAATCAAACATGGTTTGTGCTAGCTTCTTGAAACTTGACACAATAAAGTAGTTCTACGTTCTATCTCTAAGGTTTGTTTCCTCTTGATGTAGCCTTAAGCAGAGACTGGCGAATAACACTTTCAATGAAAGGCGTTGTTAAGCTTCCAAAAAACCACCATCTCCTGAAATCTCAACATATATTTTTTCATCCAATCTTCATGATTCTTTCAAGTATTGATCAGTACACCAATCAAACGTGGATGCCCAAGTTTTGTTCTTCTAGGTTGTAGCATTTGTTTGCAGGAACAGTTAGAAATTATAGGTTTCACTCTGTTTTCTCCTATATTGACAGATGCAGTTAGAACTCTAAATCAAACACGGTTTGTGCTAGCTTCTTGAAACTTGACACAATAAAGTAGTTCTACGTTCTATCTCTAAGGTTTGTTTCCTCTTGTATCCTAAAGCTGGGACTGGCGAATAACACTTATACTGAAAGGGGTTGCCAAACTTCTAACACACTAGAGTCTCCTGAAATCTCAACATATATTTTTTCATCCAATCTTCATCATACTTTCAAGTAATGATCAGTACACCAATCCCACTTGGATGCCAAAGTTTAGTTCTCCTAGATTGAAGCATTCTTTTGGAGTAACAGTTTAAATTTTTAGGTTTCACTCTGTTTTTCCCTATATTGACAGATGCCGTTAGAACTCTAAATCAAACACGGCTTGTGCTAGCTTCTTGAAACTTGACACAATAAAGTAGTTCTACGTTCTATCTCTAAGGTTTGTTTTCTCTTGTATCCTAAAGCTGGGACTGGCAAATAACACTAATACTGAAAGGGGTTGCCAAACTTCCAACACACTAGAGTCTCCTGAAATCTCAACATATATTTTTTCATCCAATCTTCATGATACTTTCAAGTAATGATCAGTACACCAATCCCACTTCGATGCCAAAGTTTAGTTCTCCTAGATTGAAGCATTCTTTTGGAGTAACAGTTTGAATTTTTTAGGTTTCACTCTGTTTTCTCCTATATTGACAAAAGTAGTTCGAACTCTAAATCAAACACGGTTTGTGCTAGCTTCTTGAAACTTGAAACAGTAAAGTAGTTCTACATTCTATTTTTATTTTTTGTTTCCTCTGGATAGAGACCTAAGCAGAGACTGACGAAAGACACATTCAATGAAAGGCGTTGTTAGGCTGCCAAAATACTACAGTCTCCTGAAATCTCAACATATTTTTTTTTCCGAACTTCAAGATAATTTCATGTAATCAGCAGTACACCAATAAAACGTGGATGTTCAAGTTTTGTTCTCCTATGTTGAAGCATTCGTTTGCAGTAACAGTTTCAATTTTTAGTTTTCACTCTCTTTTCTCCTATATTGACAGATGCAGTTCGAACTCTAAATCAAACATGGTTTGTGCTAGCTTCTTGAAACTTGACACAATAAAGTAGTTCTACGTTCTGTCTCTAAGATTTGTTTCCTCTTGATGTAGCCTTAAGCAGAGACTGGCGAATAACACTTTCAATGAAAGGCGTTGTTAAGCTACCAAAAAACTACCGTCTCCTGAAATCTCAACATACATTTTTTCATCCAATCTTCATGATTCTTTCAAGTATTGATCAGTACACCAATCAAACGTGGATGCCCAAGTTTTGTTCTTCTAGGTTGTAGCATTCGTTTGCAGGAACAGTTAGAAATTATAGGTTTCACTCTGTTTTCTCCAATATTGACAGATGCAGTTAGAACTCTAAATCAAACACGGTTTGTGCTAGCTTCTTGAAACTTGACACAGTAAAGTAGTTCTACGTTCTATCTCTAAGGTTTGTTTCCTCTTGTATCCTAAAGCTGGGACTGGCGAATAAGACTTATACTGATAGGGGTTGCCAAACTTCCAACACACTAGAGTCTCCTGAAATCTCAACATATATTTTTTCATCCAATCTTCATGATACTTTCAAGTAATGATCAGTACACCAATCCCATTTGGATGCCAAAGTTTAGTTCTCCTAGATTGAAGCATTCTTTTGGAGTAACAGTTTGAATTTTTAGGTTTCACTCTGTTTTTCAATATATTGACAGATGCAGTTAGAACTCTAAATCAAACACGGTTTGTGCTAGCTTCTTGAAACTTGACACAATAAAGTAGTTCTACGTTCTATCTCTAAGGTTTGTTTCCTCTTGTATCCTAAAGCTGGGACTGGCGAATAACACTTATACTGAAAGGGGTTGCCAAACTTCCAACACACTAGAGTCTCCTGAAATCTCAACATATATTTTTTCATCCAATCTTCATGATACTTTCAAGTAATGATCAGTACACCAATCCCACTTGGATGCCAAAGTTTAGTTCTCCTAGATTGAAGCATTCTTTTGGAGTAACAGTTTGAATTTTTAGGTTTCACGCTGTTTTCTCCTATATTGACAAATGTAGTTCGAACTCTAAATCAAACACGGTTTGTGCTAGCTTCTTGAAACTTGAAACAGTAAAGTAGTTCTACATTCTATTTTTATTTTTTGTTTCCTCTGGATGGAGACCTAAGCAGAGACTGACGAAAGACACATTCAATGAAAGGCGTTGTTAGGCTGCCAAAATACTACAGTCTCCTGAAATCTCAACATATTTTTTTCTCCGAACTTCATGATAATTTCATGTAATCAGCAGTACACCAATAAAACGTGGATGTTCAAGTTTCGTTCTCCTAGGCTGAAGCATTCGTTTGCAGTAACAGTTTGAATTTTTAGTTTTCACTCTGTTTTCTCCTATATTGACAGATGCAGTTCGAACTCTAAATCAAACATGGTTTGTGGTAGCTTCTTGAAACTTGACACAATAAAGTAGTTCTACGTTCTGTCTCTAAGATTTGTTTCCTCTTGATGTAGCCTTAAGCAGAGACTGGCGAATAACACTTTCAATGAAAGGCGTTGTTAAGCTTCCAAAAAACTACCGTCTCCTGAAATCTCAACATATATTTTTTCATCCAATCTTCATGATTCTTTCAAGTATTGATCAGTACACCAATCAAACGTGGATGCCCAAGTTTTGTTCTTCTAGGTTGTAGCATTCGTTTGCAGGAACAGTTAGAAATTATAGGTTTCACTCTGTTTTCTCCTATATTGACAGATGCAGTTAGAACTCTAAATCAAACATGGTTTGTGCTAGCTTCTTGAAACTTGACACAGTAAAGTAGTTCTACGTTCTCTCTCTAAGGATTGTTTCCTCTTGTATCCTAAAGCTGGGACTGGCGAATAACACTTATACTGAAAGGGGTTGCCAAACTTCCAACACACTAGAGTCTCCTATAATCTCAACATATATTTTTTCATCCAATCTTCATGATACTTTCAAGTAATGATCAGTACACCAATCCCACTTGGATGCCAAAGTTTAGTTCTCCTAGATTGAAGCATTCTTTGGAGTAACAGTTTGAATTTTTAGGTTTCACTCTGTTTTCTCCTATATTGACAAAAGTAGTTCGAAATCTAAATCAAACAGGGTTTGTGCTAGCTTCTTGAAACTTGAAACAGTAAAGTAGTTCTACATTCTATTTTTATTTTTTGTTTCCTCTGGATGTAGACCTAAGCAGAGACTGACGAAAGACACATTCAATGAAAGGCGTTGTTAGGCTGCCAAAATACTACAGGCTCCTGAAATCTCAACATATTTTTTTTTCCGACCTTCAGGATAATTTCAAGTAATGAGCAGTACACCAATAAAACGTGGATGTTCAAGTTTCGTTCTCCTAGCTTGAAGCATTCGTTTGCAGTAACAGTTTGAATTTTTAGGTTTCACTCTGTTTTCTCCTATATTGACAGATGCAGTTCGAACTCTAAATCAAACATGGTTTGTGCTAGCTTCTTGAAACTTGACACAATAAAGTAGTTCTACGTTCTATCTCTAAGGTTTGTTTCCTCTTGATGTAGCCTTAAGCAGAGACTGGCGAATAACACTTTCAATGAAAGGCGTTGTTAAGCTTCCAAAAAACTACCGTCTCCTGAAATCTCAACATATATTTTTTCATCCAATCTTCATGATTCTTTCAAGTATTGATCAGTACACCAATCAAACGTGGATGCCCAAGTTTTGTTCTTCTAGGTTGTAGCATTCGTTTGCAGGAACAGTTAGAAATTATAGGTTTCACTCTGTTTTCTCCTACATTGACAGATGCAGTTAGAACTTTAAATCAAACACGGTTTGTGCTAGCTTCTTGAAACTTGACACAATAAAGTAGTTCTACGTTCTATCTCTAAGGTTTGTTTCCTCTTGTATCCTAAAGCAGGGACTGGCGAATAACACTTATACTGAAAGGGGTTGCCAAACTTCCAACACACTAGAGTCTCCTGAAATCTCAACATATATTTTTTCATCCAATCTTCATGATACTTTCAAGTAATGATCAGTACACCAATCCCACTTGCATGCCAAAGTTTAGTTCTCCTAGATTGAAGCATTCGTTTGCAGTAACAGTTTGAATTTTTAGGTTTCACTCTGTTTTCTCCTATATTGACAAATGTAGTTCGAACTCTAAATCAAACACGGTTTGTGCTAGCTTCTTGAAACTTGAAACATAAAGTAGTTCTACATTCTATTTTTATTTTTTTTTCCTCTGGATGTCGACAGAAGCAGAGACTGACGAAAGACACATTCAATGAAAGGCGTTGTTAGGCTGCCATAAAACTACCGTCTCCTGAAATCTCAACATATATTTTTTCATCCAATCTTCATGATACTTTCAAGTAATGATCAGTACACCAATCCCACTTGGATGCCAAAGTTTAGTTCTCCTAGATTGAAGCATTCTTTTGGAGAAAGAGTTTGAATTTTTAGGTTTCACTCTGTTTTCTCCTATATTGACAAATGTAGTTCGAACTCTAAATCAAACAGGGTTTGTGCTAGCTTCTTGAAACTTGAAACAGTAAAGTAGTTCTACATTCTATTTTTATTTTTTGCTTCCTCTGGATGTAGACCTAAGCAGACTGACGAAAGACACATTCAATGAAAGGCGTTGTTAGGCTGCCAAAATACTACAGGCTCCTGAAATCCCAACATATTTTTTTTTCCGACCTTCATGATAATTTCAAGTAATGAGCAGTACTCCAATAAAACGTGGATGTTCAAGTTCCGTTCTCCTAGTTTGAAGCATTCGTTTGCCGTAACAGTTTGAATTTTTAGTTTTCACTCTGTTTTCTCCTATATTGACAGATGCAGTTCGAACTCTAAATCAAACATGGTTTGTGCTAGCTTCTTGAAACTTGACACAATAAAGTAGTTGTACGTTCTATCTCTAAGGTTTGTTTCCTCTTGATGTAGCCTTAAGCAGAGACTGGCGAATAACACTTTCAATGAAAGGCGTTGTTAAGCTTCCAAATACTAGCGTCTCCTGAAATCTCAACATATATTTTTTCATCCAATCTTCATGATTCTTTCAAGTATTGATCAGTACACCAATCAAACGTGGATGCCCAAGATTTGTTCTTCTAGGATGTAGCATTCGTTTGCAGGAACAGTTAGAAATTATAGGTTTCACTCTGTTTTCTCCTATATTGACAGATGCAGTTAGAACTCTAAATCAAACACGGTTTGTGCTAGCTTCTTGAAACTTGACACAATAAAGTAGTTCTACGTTCTATCTCTAAGGTTTGTTTCCTCTTGTATCCTAAAGCTGGGACTGGCGAATAACACTTATCCTGAAAGGGGTTGCCAAACTTCCAACACACTAGAGTCTCCTGAAATCTCAACATATATTTTTTCATCCAATCTTCATGATACTTTCAAGTAATGATCAGTACACCAATCCCACTTGGATGCCAAAGATTAGTTCCCCTAGATTGAAGCATTCTTTGGAGTAACAGTTTGAATTTTTAGGTTTCACTCTGTTTTCTCCTATATTGACAAATGTAGTTCGAACTCTAAATCAAACACGGTTTGTGCTAGCTTCTTGAAACTTGAAACAGTAAAGTAGTTCTGCATTCTATTTTTATTTTTTGTTTCCTCTGGATGTAGACCTAAGCAGAGACTGACGAAAGACACATTCAATGATAGGCGTTGTTAGGCTGCCAAAATACTACAGGCTCCTGAAATCTCAACATATTTTTTTTTCCGACCTTCATGATAATTTCAAGTAATGAGCAGTACACCAATAAAACGTGGATGTTCAAGTTCCGTTCTCCTAGGTTGAAGCATTCGTTTGCAGTAACAGTTTGAATTTTTAGTTTTCACTCTGTTTTCTCCTATATTGACAGATGCAGTTCGAACTCTAAATCAAACGTGGTTTGTGCTAGCTTCTTGAAACTTGACACAATAAAGTAGTTCTACGTTCTATCTCTAAGGTTTGTTTCCTCTTGATGTAGCCTTAAGCATAGACTGGCAAATAACACTTTCAATGAAAGGCGTTGTTAAGCTTCCAAAAAACTACCGTCTCCTGAAATCTCAACATATATTTTTTCATCCAATCTTCATGATTCTTTCAAGTATTGATCAGTACACCAATCCCACTTGGATGCCAAAGTTTAGTTCTCCTAGATTGAAGCATTCTTTTGGAGTAACACTTTGAATTTTTAGGTTTCACTCTGTTTTCTCCTATATTGACAAATGTAGTTCGAATTCTAAATCAAACAGGGTTTGTGCTAGCTTCTTGAAACTTGAAACAGTAAAGTAGTTCTGCATTTTATTTTTATTTTTTGTTTTCTCTGGATGTAGACATAAGCAGAGACTGACGAAAGACACATTCAATGAAAGGCGTTGTTAGGCTGCCAAAATACTACAGGCTCCTGAAATCTCAACATATTTTTTTTCTGACCTTCATGATGATTTCAAGTAATGAGCAGTACACCAATAAAACGTGGATGTTCAAGTTCCGTTCTCCTAGTTTGAAGCATTCGTTTGCAGTAACAGTTTGAATTTTTAGTTTTCACTCTGTTTTCTCCTATATTGACAGATGCAGTTTGAACTCTAAATCAAACATGGTTTGTGCTAGCTTCTTGAAACTTGACACAATAAAGTAGTTCTACGTTCTATCTCGAAGGTTTGTTTTCTCTTGATGTAGCCTTAAGCAGAGACTGGCGAATAACACTTTCAATGAAAGGCGTTGTTAAGCTTCCAAAAAAATTCCGTCTCCTGAAATCTCAACATATATTTTTTCATCCAATCTTCATGATTCTTTCAAGTATTGATCAGTACACCAATAAAACGTGGATGCCCAAGTTTTGTTCTTCTAGGTAGTAGCATTCGTTTGCAGGAACAGTTAGAAATTATAGGTTTCACTCTGTTTTCTCCTATATTGACAGATGCAGTTAGAACTCTAAATCAAACATGGTTTGTGCTAGCTTCTTGAAACTTGACACAGTAAAGTAGTTCTACGTTCTCTCTCTAAGGTTTGTTTCCTCTTGTATCCTAAAGCTGGGACTGGCGAATAACACTTATACTGAAAGGGGTTGCCAAACTTCCAACACACTAGAGTCTCCTATAATCTCAACATATATTTTTTCATCCAATCTTCATGATACTTTCAAGTAATGATCAGTACACCAATCCCACTTGGATGCCAAAGTTTAGTTCTCCTAGATTGAAGCATTCTTTGGAGTAACAGTTTGAATTTTTAGGTTTCACTCTGTTTTCTCCTATATTGACAAAAGTAGTTCGAAATCTAAATCAAACAGGGTTTGTGCTAGCTTCTTGAAACTTGAAACAGTAAAGTAGTTCTACATTCTATTTTTATTTTTTGTTTCCTCTGGATGTAGACCTAAGCAGAGACTGACGAAAGACACATTCAATGAAAGGCGTTGTTAGGCTGCCAAAATACTACAGGCTCCTGAAATCTCAACATATTTTTTTTTCCGACCTTCAGGATAATTTCAAGTAATGAGCAGTACACCAATAAAACGTGGATGTTCAAGTTTCGTTCTCCTAGCTTGAAGCATTCGTTTGCAGTAACAGTTTGAATTTTTAGGTTTCACTCTGTTTTCTCCTATATTGACAGATGCAGTTCGAACTCTAAATCAAACATGGTTTGTGCTAGCTTCTTGAAACTTGACACAATAAAGTAGTTCTACGTTCTATCTCTAAGGTTTGTTTCCTCTTGATGTAGCCTTAAGCAGAGACTGGCGAATAACACTTTCAATGAAAGGCGTTGTTAAGCTTCCAAAAAACTACCGTCTCCTGAAATCTCAACATATATTTTTTCATCCAATCTTCATGATTCTTTCAAGTATTGATCAGTACACCAATCAAACGTGGATGCCCAAGTTTTGTTCTTCTAGGTTGTAGCATTCGTTTGCAGGAACAGTTAGAAATTATAGGTTTCACTCTGTTTTCTCCTACATTGACAGATGCAGTTAGAACTTTAAATCAAACACGGTTTGTGCTAGCTTCTTGAAACTTGAAACAATAAAGTAGTTCTACGTTCTATCTCTAAGGTTTGTTTCCTCTTGTATCCTAAAGCAGGGACTGGCGAATAACACTTATACTGAAAGGGGTTGCCAAACTTCCAACACACTAGAGTCTCCTGAAATCTCAACATATATTTTTTCATCCAATCTTCATGATACTTTCAAGTAATGATCAGTACACCAATCTCACTTGCATGCCAAAGTTTAGTTCTCCTAGATTGAAGCATTCTTTTGGAGTAACAGTTTGAATTTTTAGGTTTCACTCTGTTTTCTCCTATATTGACAAATGTAGTTCGAACTCTAAATCAAACACGGTTTGTGCTAGCTTCTTGAAACTTGAAACAGTAAAGAAGTTCTACATTCTATTTTTATTTTTTGTTTCCTCTGGATGTAGACCTAAGCAGAGACTGACGAAAGACACATTCAATGAAAGGCGTTGTTAGGCTGCCAAAATACTACAGGCTCCTGAAATCTCAACATATTTTTTTTTCCGACCTTCATGATAATTTCAAGTAATGAGCAGTACACCAATAAAACGTGGATGTTCAAGTTCCGTTCTCCTAGGTTGAAGCATTCGTTTGCAGTAACAGTTTGAATTTTTAGTTTTCACTCTGTTTTCTCCTATATTGACAGATGCAGTTCGAACTCTAAATCAAACATGGTTTGTGCTAGCTTCTTGAAACTTGACACAATAAAGTAGTTCTACGTTCTATCTCTAAGGTTTGTTTCCTCTTGATGTAGACTTAAGCAGAGGCTGGCGAATAACACTTTCAATGAACGGCATTGTTAAGCTTCCAAAAAACTACCGTCTCCTGAAATCTCAACATATATTTTTTCATCCAATCTTCATGATTCTTTCAAGTATTGATCAGTACACCAATCAAACGTGGATGCCCAAGTTTTGTTCTTCTAGGTTGTAGCATTCGTTTGCAGGAACAGTTAGAAATTATAGGTTTCACTCTGTTTTCTCCTATATTGACAGATGTAGTTAGAACTCTAAATCAAACACGGTTTGTACTAGCTTAATGAAACTTGACACAATAAAGTAGTTCTACGTTCTATCTCTAAGGTTTGTTTCCTCTTGTATCCTAAAGCTGGGACTGGCGAATAACACTTATACTGAAAGGGGTTGCCAAACTTCCAACACACTAGAGTCACCTGAAATCTCAACATATATTTTTTCATCCAATCTTCATGATACTTTCAAGTAATGATCAGTACACCAATCCCACTTGGATGCCAAAGTTTAGTTTTCCTAGATTGAAGCATTCTTTTGGAGTAACAGTTTGAATTTTTAGGTTTCACTCTGTTTTCCCCTATATTGACAGATGCAGTTAGAACTCTAAATCAAACACGGTTTGTGCTAGCTTCTTGAAACTTGACACAATAAAGTAGTTCTACGTTCTATCTCTACGGTTTGTTTCCTCTTGTATCCTAAAGCTGGGACTGGCAAATAACACTTATACTGAAAGGGGTTGCCAAACTTCCAACACACTAGAGTCTCCTGAAATCTCAACATATATTTTTTCATGAAATCTTCATGATACTTTCAAGTAATGATCAGTACACCAATCCCACTTGGATGCCAAAGTTTAGTTCTCCTAGATTGAAGCATTCTTTTGGAGTAACAGTTTGAATTTTTAGGTTTCACTCTGTTTTCTCCTATATTGACAAATGGAGTTCGAACTCTAAATCAAACACGGTTTGTGCTAGCTTCTTGAAACTTGAAACAGTAAAGTAGTTCTACATTCTATTTTTATTTTTTGTTTCCTCTGGATGTAGACCTAAGCAGAGACTGACGAAAGACACATTCAATGAAAGGCGTTGTTAGGCTGCCAAAATACTACAGGCTCCTGAAATCTCAACATTTTTTTTTTCATCCAATCTTCATGATTCTTTCAAGTATTGATCAGTACACCAATCAAACGTGGATGTCCAAGTTTTGTTCTTCTAGGTTGTAGCATTCGTTTGCAGGAACAGTTAGAAATTATAGGTTTCACTCTGTTTTCTCCAATATTGACAGATGCAGTTAGAACTCTAAATCAAATACGGTTTGTGCTAGCTTCTTGAAACTTGACACAATAAAGTAGTTCTACGTTCTATCTCTAAGGTTTGTTTCCTCTTGTATCCTAAAGCTGGGATTGGCGAAAACACTTATACTGAAAGGGGTTGCCAAACTTCCAACACACTAGAGTCTCCTGAAATCTCAACACATATTTTTTCATCCAATCTTCATGATACTTTCAAGTAATGATCAGTACACCAATCCCAATTGCATGCCAAAGTTTAGTTCTCCTAGATTGAAGCATTCGTTTGCAGTAACAGTTTGAATTTTTAGGTTTCACTCTGTTTTCTCCTATATTGACAAATGTAGTTCGAACTCTAAATCAAACACGGTTTGTGCTAGCTTCTTGAAACTTGAAACATAAAGTAGTTCTACATTCTATTTTTATTTTTTTTTCCTCTGGATGTAGACAGAAGCAGAGACTGACGAAAGACACATTCAATGAAAGGCGTTTTTAGGCTGCCATAAAACTACCGTCTCCTGAAATCTCAACATATATTTTTTCATCCAATCTTCATGATACTTTCAAGTAATGATCAGTACACCAATCCCACTTGGATGCCAAAGTTTAGTTCTCCTAGATTGAAGCATTCTTTTGGAGAAAGAGTTTGAATTTTTAGGTTTCACTCTGTTTTCTCCTATATTGACAAATGTAGTTCGAACTCTAAATCAAACAGGGTTTGTGCTAGCTTCTTGAAACTTGAAACAGTAAAGTAGTTCTACATTCTATTTTTATTTTTTGCTTCCTCTGGATGTAGACCTAAGCAGACTGACGAAAGACACATTCAATGAAAGGCGTTGTTAGGCTGCCAAAATACTACAGGCTCCTGAAATCTCAACATATTTTTTTTTCCGACCTTCATGATAATTTCAAGTAATGAGCAGTACTCCAATAAAACGTGGATGTTCAAGTTCCGTTCTCCTAGTTTGAAGCATTCGTTTGCCGTAACAGTTTGAATTTTTAGTTTTCACTCTGTTTTCTCCTATATTGACAGATGCAGTTCGAACTCTAAATCAAACATGGTTTGTGCTAGCTTCTTGAAACTTGACACAATAAAGTAGTTGTACGTTCTATCTCTAAGGTTTGTTTCCTCTTGATGTAGCCTTAAGCAGAGACTGGCGAATAACACTTTCAATGAAAGGCGTTGTTAAGCTTCCAAATACTAGCGTCTCCTGAAATCTCAACATATATTTTTTCATCCAATCTTCATGATTCTTTCAAGTATTGATCAGTACACCAATCAAACGTGGATGCCCAAGTTTTGTTCTTCTAGGTTGTAGCATTCGTTTGCAGGAACAGTTAGAAATTATAGGTTTCACTCTGTTTTCTCCTACATTGACAGATGCAGTTAGAACTTTAAATCAAACACGGTTTGTGCTAGCTTCTTGAAACTTGACACAATAAAGTAGTTATACGTTCTATCTCTAAGGTTTGTTTCCTCTTGTATCCTAAAGCAGGGACTGGCGAATAACACTTATACTGAAAGGGGTTGCCAAACTTCCAACACACTAGAGTCTCCTGAAATCTCAACATATATTTTTTCATCCAATCTTCATGATACTTTCAAGTAATGATCAGTACACCAATCCCACTTGCATACCAAAGTTTAGTTCTCCTAGATTGAAGCATTCTTTTGGAGTAACAGTTTGAATTTTTAGGTTTCACTCTATTTTCTCCTATATTGACAAATGTAGTTCGAACTCTAAATCAAACACGGTTTGTGCTAGCTTCTTGAAACTTGAAACAGTAAAGTAGTTCTACATTCTATTTTTATTTTTTGTTTCCTCTGGATGTAGACCTAAGCAGAGACTGACGAAAGACACATTCAATGAAAGGCGTTGTTAGGCTGCCAAAATACTACAGGCTCCTGAAATCTCAACATTTTTTTTTTTCCGACCTTCATGATCATTTCAAGTAATGAGCAGTACACCAATAAAACGTGGATGTTCAAGTTCCGTTCTCCTAGGTTGAAGCATTCGTTTGCAGTAACAGTTTGAATTTTTAGTTTTCACTCTGTTTTCTCCTTTATTGACAGATGCAGTTCGAACTAAATCAAACATGGTTTGTGCTAGCTTCTTGAAACTTGACACAATAAAGTAGTTCTACGTTCTATCTCTAAGGTTTGTTTCCTCTTGATGTAGCCTTAAGCAGAGACTGGCGAATAACACTTTCAATGAACGGCATTGTTAAGCTTCCAAAAAAATACCGTCTCCTGAAATCTCAACATATATTTTTTCATCCAATCTTCATGATTCTTTCAAGTATTGATCAGTACACCAATCAAACGTGGATGCCCAAGTTTTGTTCTTCTAGGTTGTAGCATTAGTTTGCAGGAACAGTTAGAAATTATAGGTTTCACTCTGTTTTCTCCTATATTGACAGATGCAGTTAGAACTCTAAATCAAACACGGTTTGTGCTAGCTTCTTGAAACTTGACACAATAAAGTAGTTCTACGTTCTATCTCTAAGGTTTGTTTCCTCTTGTATCCTAAAGCTGGGACTGGCGAATAACACTTATCCTGAAAGGGGTTGCCAAACTTCCAACACACTAGAGTCTCCTGAAATCTCAACATATATTTTTGCTTCCAATCTTCATGATACTTTCAAGTAATGATCAGTACACCAATCCCACTTGGATGCCAAAGTTTAGTTCTCCTAGATTGAAGCATTCTTTTGGAGTAACAGTTTGAATTTTTAGGTTTCACTCTGTTTTCTCCTATATTGACAAATGGAGTTCGAACTCTAAATCAAACAGGGTTTGTGCTAGCTTCTTGAAACTTGAAACTGTAAAGTAGTTCTACATTCTATTTTTATTTTTTGCTTCCTCTGGATGTAGACCTAAGCAGAGTCTGACGAAAGACACATTCAATGAAAGGCGTTGTTAGGCTGCCAAAATACTACAGTCTCCTGAAATCTCAACATATTTTTTTTTCCGACCTTCATGATAATTTCAAGTAATGAGCAGTACACCAATAAAACGTGGATGTTCAAGTTCCGTTCTCCTAGGTTGAAGCATTCGTTTGCAGTAACAGTTTGAATTTTTAGTTTTCACTCTGTTTTCTCCTATATTGACAGATGCAGTTCGAACTCTAAATCAAACATGGTTTGTGCTAGCTTCTTGAAACTTGACACAATAAAGTAGTTCTACGTTCTATCTCTAAGGTTTGTTTCCTCTTGATGTAGCCTTAAGCAGAGACTGGCGAATAACACTTTCAATGAAAGGCGTTGTTAAGCTTCCAAAAAACTACCGTCTCCTGAAATCTCAACATATATTTTTTCATCCAATCTTCATGATTCTTTCAAGTATTGATCAGTACACCAATCAAACGTGGATGCCCAAGTTTTGTTCTTCTAGGTTGTAGCATTCGTTTGCAGGAACAGTTAGAAATTATAGGTTTCACTCTGTTTTCTCCTATATTGACAGATGCAGTTAGAACTCTAAATCAAACACGGTTTGTGCTAGCTTCTTGAAACTTGACACAATAAAGTAGTTCTACGTTCTATCTCTAAGGTTTGTTTCCTCTTGTATCCTAAAGCTGGGACTGGCGAATAACACTTATACTGAAAGGGGTTGCCAAACTTCCAACACACTAGAGTCTCCTGAAATCTCAACATATATTTTTTCATTAAATCTTCATGATACTTTCAAGTAATGATCAGTACACCAATCCCACGTGGATGCCAAAGTTTAGTTCTCCTAGATTGAAGCATTCTTTTGGAGTAACAGTTTGAATTTTTAGGTTTCACTCTGTTTTCTCCTATATTGACAAATGTAGTTCGAACTCTAAATCAAACAGGGTTTGTGCTAGCTTCTTGAAACTTGAAACAGTAAAGTAGTTCTACATTCTATTTTTATTTTTTGTTTCCTCTGGATGTAGACCTAAGCAGAGACTGACGAAAGACACATTCAATGAAAGGCGTTGTTAGGCTGCCAAAATACTACAGTCTCCTGAAATCTCAACATATTTTTTTTCCGACCTTCATGATAATTTCAAGTAATGAGCAGTACACCAATAAAACGTGGATGTTCAAGTTCCGTTCTCCTAGGTTGAAGCATTCGTTTGCCGTAAGAGTTTGAATTTTTAGTTTTCACTCTGTTTTCTCCTATATTGACAGATGCAGTTCGAACTCTAAATCAAACATGGTTTGTGCTAGCTTCTTGAAACTTGACACAATAAAGTAGTTTTACGTTCTATCTCTAAGGTTTGTTTCCTCTTGATGTAGCCTTAAGCAGAGACTTCCGAATAACACTTTCAATGAAAGGCGTTGTTAAGCTTCCAAAAAACTACCGTCTCCTGAAATCTCAACATATATTTTTTCATCCAATCTTCATGATTCTTTCAAGTATTGATCAGTACAAAAATCAAACGTGGATGCCCAAGTTTTGTTCTTCTAGGTTGTAGCATTCGTTTGCAGGAACAGTTAGAAATTATAGGTTTCACTCTGTTTTCTCCTACATTGACAGATGCAGTTAGAACTTTAAATCAAACACGGTTTGTGCTAGCTTCTTGAAACTTGACACAATAAAGTAGTTATACGTTCTATCTCTAAGGTTTGTTTCCTCTTGTATCCTAAAGCAGGGACTGGCGAATAACACTTATACTGAAAGGGGTTGCCATACTTCCAACACACTAGAGTCTCCTGAAATCTCAACATATATTTTTTCATCCAATCTTCATGATACTTTCAAGTAATGATCAGTACACCAATCCCACTTGCATACCAAAGTTTAGTTCTCCTAGATTGAAGCATTCTTTTGGAGTAACAGTTTGAATTTTTAGGTTTCACTCTATTTTCTCCTATATTGACAAATGTAGTTCGAACTCTAAATCAAACACGGTTTGTGCTAGCTTCTTGAAACTTGAAACTGTAAAGAAGTTCTACATTCTATTTTTATTTTTTGTTTCCTCTGGATGTAGACCTAATCAGAGACTGACGAAAGACACATTCAATGAAAGGCGTTGTTAGGCTGCCAAAATACTACAGGCTCCTGAAATCTCAACATATTTTTTTTTCCGACCTTCATGAAAATTTCAAGTAATGAGCAGTACACCAATAAAACGTGGATGTTCAAGTTCCGTTCTCCTAGGTTGAAGCATTCGTTTGCAGTAACAGTTTGAATTTTTAGTTTTCACTCTGTTTTCTCCTATATTGACAGATGCAGTTCGAACTCTAAATCAAACATGGTTTGTGCTAGCTTCTTGAAACTTGACACAATAAAGTAGTTCTACGTTCTATCTCTAAGGTTTGTTTCCTCTTGATGTAGCCTTAAGCAGAGACTGGCGAATAACACTTTCAATGAAAGGCGTTGTTAAGCTTCCAAAAAACTACCGTCTCCTGAAATATCAACATATATTTTTCATCCAATCTTCATGATTCTTTCAAGTATTGATCAGTAAACCAATCAAACGTGGATGCCCAAGTTTTGTTCTTCTAGGTTGTAGCATTCGTTTGCAGGAACAGTTAGAAATTATAGGTTTCACTCTGTTTTCCCCTACATTGACAGATGCAGTTAGAACTTTAAATCAAACACGGTTTGTGCTAGCTTCTTGAAACTTGACACAATAAAGTAGTTCTACGTTCTATCTCTAAGGTTTGTTTCCTCTTGTATCCTAAAGCAGGGACTGGCGAATAACACTTATACTGAAAGGGGTTGCCAAACTTCCAACACACTAGAGTCTCCTGAAATCTCAACATATATTTTTTCATCCAATCTTCATGATACTTTCAAGTAATGATCAGTACACCAATCTCACTTGCATGCCAAAGTTTAGTTCTCCTAGATTGAAGCATTCTTTTGGAGTAACAGTTTGAATTTTTAGGTTTCACTCTGTTTTCTCCTATATTGACAAATGTAGTTCGAACTCTAAATCAAACACGGTTTGTGCTAGCTTCTTGAAACTTGAAACAGTAAAGAAGTTCTACATTCTATTTTTATTTTTTGTTTCCTCTGGATGTAGACCTAAGCAGAGACTGACGAAAGACACATTCAATGAAAGGCGTTGTTAGGCTGCCAAAATACTACAGGCTCCTGAAATCTCAACATATTTTTTTTTCCGACCTTCATGATAATTTCAAGTAATGAGCAGTACACCAATAAAACGTGGATGTTCAAGTTCCGTTCTCCTAGGTTGAAGCATTCGTTTGCAGTAACAGTTTGAATTTTTAGTTTTCACTCTGTTTTCTCCTATATTGACAGATGCAGTTCGAACTCTAAATCAAACATGGTTTGTGCTAGCTTCTTGAAACTTGACACAATAAAGTAGTTCTACGTTCTATCTCTAAGGTTTGTTTCCTCTTGATGTAGACTTAAGCAGAGACTGGCGAATAACACTTTCAAAGAACGGCATTGTTAAGCTTCCAAAAAACTACCGTCTCCTGAAATCTCAACATATATTTTTTCATCCAATCTTCATGATTCTTTCAAGTAATGATCAGTACACCAATCCCACTTGGATGCCAAAGTTTAGTTCTCCTAGATTGAAGCATTCTTTTGGAGTAACAGTTTGAATTTTTAGGTTTCACTCTGTTTTCCCCTATATTGACAGATGCAGTTAGAACTCTAAATCAAACACGGTTTGTGCTAGCTTCTTGAAACTTGACACAATAAAGTAGTTCTACGTTCTATCTCTAAGGTTTGTTTCCTCTTGTATCCTAAAGCTGGGACTGGCAAATAACACTTATACTGAAAGGGGTTGCCAAACTTCCAACACACTAGAGTCTCCTGAAATCTCAACATATATTTTTTCATGAAATCTTCATGATACTTTCAAGTAATGATCAGTACACCAATCCCACTTGGATGCCAAAGTTTAGTTCTCCTAGATTGAAGCATTCTTTTGGAGTAACAGTTTGAATTTTTAGGTTTCACTCTGTTTTCTCCTATATTGACAAATGGAGTTCGAACTCTAAATCAAACACGGTTTGTGCTAGCTTCTTGAAACTTGAAACAGTAAAGTAGTTCTACATTCTATTTTTATTTTTTGTTTCCTCTGGATGTAGACCTAAGCAGAGACTGACGAAAGACACATTCAATGAAAGGCGTTGTTAGGCTGCCAAAATACTACAGGCTCCTGAAATCTCAACATTTTTTTTTTCATCCAATCTTCATGATTCTTTCAAGTATTGATCAGTACACCAATCAAACGTGGATGTCCAAGTTTTGTTCTTCTAGGTTGTAGCATTCGTTTGCAGGAACAGTTAGAAATTATAGGTTTCACTCTGTTTTCTCCAATATTGACAGATGCAGTTAGAACTCTAAATCAAATACGGTTTGTGCTAGCTTCTTGAAACTTGACACAATAAAGTAGTTCTACGTTCTATCTCTAAGGTTTGTTTCCTCTTGTATCCTAAAGCTGGGATTGGCGAAAACACTTATACTGAAAGGGGTTGCCAAACTTCCAACACACTAGAGTCTCCTGAAATCTCAACACATATTTTTTCATCCAATCTTCATGATACTTTCAAGTAATGATCAGTACACCAATCCCAATTGCATGCCAAAGTTTAGTTCTCCTAGATTGAAGCATTCGTTTGCAGTAACAGTTTGAATTTTTAGGTTTCACTCTGTTTTCTCCTATATTGACAAATGTAGTTCGAACTCTAAATCAAACACGGTTTGTGCTAGCTTCTTGAAACTTGAAACATAAAGTAGTTCTACATTCTATTTTTATTTTTTTTTCCTCTGGATGTAGACAGAAGCAGAGACTGACGAAAGACACATTCAATGAAAGGCGTTGTTAGGCTGCCATAAAACTACCGTCTCCTGAAATCTCAACATATATTTTTTCATCCAATCTTCATGATACTTTCAAGTAATGATCAGTACACCAATCCCACTTGGATGCCAAAGTTTAGTTCTCCTAGATTGAAGCATTCTTTTGGAGAAAGAGTTTGAATTTTTAGGTTTCACTCTGTTTTCTCCTATATTGACAAATGTAGTTCGAACTCTAAATCAAACAGGGTTTGTGCTAGCTTCTTGAAACTTGAAACAGTAAAGTAGTTCTACATTCTATTTTTATTTTTTGCTTCCTCTGGATGTAGACCTAAGCAGACTGACGAAAGACACATTCAATGAAAGGCGTTGTTAGGCTGCCAAAATACTACAGGCTCCTGAAATCTCAACATATTTTTTTTTCCGACCTTCATGATAATTTCAAGTAATGAGCATTACACCAATAAAACGTGGATGTTCAAGTTCCGTTCTCCTAGTTTGAAGCATTCGTTTGCCGTAACAGTTTGAATTTTTAGTTTTCACTCTGTTTTCTCCTATATTGACAGATGCAGTTCGAACTCTAAATCAAACATGGTTTGTGCTAGCTTCTTGAAACTTGACACAATAAAGTAGTTGTACGTTCTATCTCTAAGGTTTGTTTCCTCTTGATGTAGCCTTAAGCAGAGACTGGCGAATAACACTTTCAATGAAAGGCGTTGTTAAGCTTCCAAATACTAGCGTCTCCTGAAATCTCAACATATATTTTTTCATCCAATCTTCATGATTCTTTCAAGTATTGATCAGTACACCAATCAAACGTGGATGCCCAAGTTTTGTTCTTCTAGGTTGTAGCATTCGTTTGCAGGAACAGTTAGAAATTATAGGTTTCACTCTGTTTTCTCCTACATTGACAGATGCAGTTAGAACTTTAAATCAAACACGGTTTGTGCTAGCTTCTTGAAACTTGACACAATAAAGTAGTTATACGTTCTATCTCTAAGGTTTGTTTCCTCTTGTATCCTAAAGCAGGGACTGGCGAATAACACTTATACTGAAAGGGGTTGCCAAACTTCCAACACACTAGAGTCTCCTGAAATCTCAACATATATTTTTTCATCCAATCTTCATGATACTTTCAAGTAATGATCAGTACACCAATCCCACTTGCATACCAAAGTTTAGTTCTCCTAGATTGAAGCATTCTTTTGGAGTAACAGTTTGAATTTTTAGGTTTCACTCTATTTTCTCCTATATTGACAAATGTAGTTCGAACTCTAAATCAAACACGGTTTGTGCTAGCTTCTTGAAACTTGAAACAGTAAAGTAGTTCTACATTCTATTTTTATTTTTTGTTTCCTCTGGATGTAGACCTAAGCAGAGACTGACGAAAGACACATTCAATAAAAGGCGTTGTTAGGCTGCCAAAATACTACAGGCTCCTGAAATCTCAACATTTTTTTTTTTCCGACCTTCATGATCATTTCAAGTAATGAGCAGTACACCAATAAAACGTGGATGTTCAAGTTCCGTTCTCCTAGGTTGAAGCATTCGTTTGCAGTAACAGTTTGAATTTTTAGTTTTCACTCTGTTTTCTCCTTTATTGACAGATGCAGTTCGAACTAAATCAAACATGGTTTGTGCTAGCTTCTTGAAACTTGACACAATAAAGTAGTTCTACGTTCTATCTCTAAGGTTTGTTTCCTCTTGATGTAGCCTTAAGCAGAGACTGGCGAATAACACTTTCAATGAACGGCATTGTTAAGCTTCCAAAAAACTACCGTCTCCTGAAATCTCAACATATATTTTTTCATCCAATCTTCATGATTCTTTCAAGTATTGATCAGTACACCAATCAAACGTGGATGCCCAAGTTTTGTTCTTCTAGGTTGTAGCATTCGTTTGCAGGAACAGTTAGAAATTATAGGTTTCACTCTGTTTTCTCCTATATTGACAGATGCAGTTAGAACTCTAAATCAAACACGGTTTGTGCTAGCTTCTTGAAACTTGACACAATAAAGTAGTTCTACGTTCTATCTCTAAGGTTTGTTTCCTCTTGTATCCTAAAGCTGGGACTGGCGAATAACACTTATACTGAAAGGGGTTGCCAAACTTCCAACACACTAGAGTCTCCTGAAATCTCAACATATATTTTTTCATCCAATCGTCATGATAGTTTCAAGTAATGATCAGTACACCAATCCCACTTGGATGCCAAAGTTTAGTTCTCCTAGATTGAAGCATTCTTTTGGAGTAACAGTTTGAATTTTTAGGTTTCACTCTGTTTTCTCCTATATTGACAAATGGAGTTCGAACTCTAAATCAAACAGGGTTTGTGCTAGCTTCTTGAAACTTGAAACTGTAAAGTAGTTCTACATTCTATTTTTATTTTTTGCTTCCTCTGGATGTAGACCTAAGCAGAGTCTGACGAAAGACACATTCAATGAAAGGCGTTGTTAGGCTGCCAAAATACTACAGTCTCCTGAAATCTCAACATATTTTTTTTTTCCGACCTTCATGATAATTTCAAGTAATGAGCAGTACACCAATAAAACGTGGATGTTCAAGTTCCGTTCTCCTAGGTTGAAGCATTCGTTTGCAGTAACAGTTTGAATTTTTAGTTTTCACTCTGTTTTCTCCTATATTGACAGATGCAGTTCGAACTCTAAATCAAACATGGTTTGTGCTAGCTTCTTGAAACTTGACACAATAAAGTAGTTCTACGTTCTATCTCTAAGGTTTGTTTCCTCTTGATGTAGCCTTAAGCAGAGACTGGCGAATAACACTTTCAATGAAAGGCGTTGTTAAGCTTCCAAAAAACTACCGTCTCCTGAAATCTCAACATATATTTTTTCATCCAATCTTCATGATTCTTTCAAGTATTGATCAGTACACCAATCAAACGTGGATGCCCAAGTTTTGTTCTTCTAGGTTGTAGCATTCGTTTGCAGGAACAGTTAGAAATTATAGGTTTCACTCTGTTTTCTCCTATATTGACAGATGCAGTTAGAACTCTAAATCAAACACGGTTTGTGCTAGCTTCTTGAAACTTGACACAATAAAGTAGTTCTACGTTCTATCTCTAAGGTTTGTTTCCTCTTGTATCCTAAAGCTGGGACTGGCGAATAACACTTATACTGAAAGGGGTTGCCAAACTTCCAACACACTAGAGTCTCCTGAAATCTCAACATATATTTTTTCATTAAATCTTCATGATACTTTCAAGTAATGATCAGTACACCAATCCCACGTGGATGCCAAAGTTTAGTTCTCCTAGATTGAAGCATTCTTTTGGAGTAACAGTTTGAATTTTTAGGTTTCACTCTGTTTTCTCCTATATTGACAAATGTAGTTCGAACTCTAAATCAAACAGGGTTTGTGCTAGCTTCTTGAAACTTGAAACAGTAAAGTAGTTCTACATTCTATTTTTATTTTTTGTTTCCTCTGGATGTAGACCTAAGCAGAGACTGACGAAAGACACATTCAATGAAAGGCGTTGTTAGGCTGCCAAAATACTACAGTCTCCTGAAATCTCAACATATTTTTTTTCCGACCTTCATGATAATTTCAAGTAATGAGCAGTACACCAATAAAACGTGGATGTTCAAGTTCCGTTCTCCCAGGTTGAAGCATTCGTTTGCCGTAAGAGTTTGAATTTTTAGTTTTCACTCTGTTTTCTCCTATATTGACAGATGCAGTTCGAACTCTAAATCAAACATGGTTTGTGCTAGCTTCTTGAAACTTGACACAATAAAGTAGTTTTACGTTCTATCTCTAAGGTTTGTTTCCTCTTGATGTAGCCTTAAGCAGAGACTTCCGAATAACACTTTCAATGAAAGGCGTTGTTAAGCTTCCAAAAAACTACCGTCTCCTGAAATCTCAACATATATTTTTTCATCCAATCTTCATGATTCTTTCAAGTATTGATCAGTACAAAAATCAAACGTGGATGCCCAAGTTTTGTTCTTCTAGGTTGTAGCATTCGTTTGCAGGAACAGTTAGAAATTATAGGTTTCACTCTGTTTTCTCCTACATTGACAGATGCAGTTAGAACTTTAAATCAAACACGGTTTGTGCTAGCTTCTTGAAACTTGACACAATAAAGTAGTTATACGTTCTATCTCTAAGGTTTGTTTCCTCTTGTATCCTAAAGCAGGGACTGGCGAATAACACTTATACTGAAAGGGGTTGCCATACTTCCAACACACTAGAGTCTCCTGAAATCTCAACATATATTTTTTCATCCAATCTTCATGATACTTTCAAGTAATGATCAGTACACCAATCCCACTTGCATACCAAAGTTTAGTTCTCCTAGATTGAAGCATTCTTTTGGAGTAACAGTTTGAATTTTTAGGTTTCACTCTATTTTCTCCTATATTGACAAATGTAGTTCGAACTCTAAATCAAACACGGTTTGTGCTAGCTTCTTGAAACTTGAAACTGTAAAGAAGTTCTACATTCTATTTTTATTTTTTGTTTCCTCTGGATGTAGACCTAAGCAGAGACTGACGAAAGACACATTCAATGAAAGGCGTTGTTAGGCTGCCAAAATACTACAGGCTCCTGAAATCTCAACATATTTTTTTTCCGACCTTCATGATCATTTCAAGTAATGAGCAGTACACCAATAAAACGTGGATGTTCAAGTTCCGTTCTCCTAGGTTGAAGCATTCGTTTGCAGTAACAGTTTGAATTTTTAGTTTTCACTCTGTTTTCTCCTATATTGACAGATGCAGTTCGAACTCTAAATCAAACATGGTTTGTGCTAGCTTCTTGAAACTTGACACAATAAAGTAGTTCTACGTTCTATCTCTAAGGTTTGTTTCCTCTTGATGTAGCCTTAAGCAGAGACTGGCGAATAACACTTTCAATGAAAGGCGTTGTTAAGCTTCCAAAAAACTACCGTCTCCTGAAATATCAACATATATTTTTTCATCCAATCTTCATGATTCTTTCAAGTATTGATCAGTAAACCAATCAAACGTGGATGCCCAAGTTTTGTTCTTCTAGGTTGTAGCATTCGTTTGCAGGAACAGTTAGAAATTATAGGTTTCACTCTGTTTTCCCCTACATTGACAGATGCAGTTAGAACTTTAAATCAAACACGGTTTGTGCTAGCTTCTTGAAACTTGACACAATAAAGTAGTTCTACGTTCTATCTCTAAGGTTTGTTTCCTCTTGTATCCTAAAGCAGGGACTGGCGAATAACACTTATACTGAAAGGGGTTGCCAAACTTCCAACACACTAGAGTCTCCTGAAATCTCAACATATATTTTTTCATCCAATCTTCATGATACTTTCAAGTAATGATCAGTACACCAATCCCACTTGCATGCCAAAGTTTAGTTCTCCTAGATTGAAGCATTCTTTTGGAGTAACAGTTTGAATTTTTAGGTTTCACTCTGTTTTCTCCTATATTGACAAATGTATTTCGAACTCTAAATCAAACAGGGTTTGTGCTAGCTTCTTGAAACTTGAAACAGTAAAGTAGTTCTACATTCTATTTTTATTTTTTGCTTCCTCTGGATGTAGACCTAAGCAGAGTCTGACGAAAGACACATTCAATGAAAGGCGTTGTTAGGCTGCCAAAATACTACAGGCTCCTGAAATCTCAACATATTTTTTTTTCCGACCTTCATGATAATTTCAAGTAATGAGCAGTACACCAATAAAACGTGGATGTTCAAGTTCCGTTCTCCTAGGTTGAAGCATTCGTTTGCAGTAACAGTTTGAATTTTTAGTTTTCACTCTGTTTTCTTCTATATTGACAGATGCAGTTCGAACTCTAAATCAAACATGGTTTGTGCTAGCTTCTTGAAACTTGACACAATAAAGTAGTTCTACGTTCTATCTCTAAGGTTTGTTTCCTCTTGATGTAGCCTTAAGCAGAGACTGGCGAATAACACTTTCAATGAAAGGCGTTGTTAAGCTTCCAAAAAACTACCGTCTCCTGAAATCTCAACATATATTTTTTCATCCAATCTTCATGATTCTTTCAAGTATTGATCAGTACACCAATCAAACGTGGATGCCCAAGTTTTGTTCTTCTAGGTTGTAGCATTCGTTTGCAGGAACAGTTAGAAATTATAGGTTTCACTCTGTTTTCTCCTATATTGACAGATGCAGTTAGAACTCTAAATCAAACACGGTTTGTGCTAGCTTCTTGAAACTTGACACAATAAAGTAGTTCTACGTTCTATCTCTAAGGTTTGTTTCCTCTTGTATCCTAAAGCTGGGACTGGCGAATAACACTTATACTGAAAGGGGTTGCCAAACTTCCAACAAACTAGAGTCTCCTGAAATCTCAACATATATTTTTTCATTAAATCTTCATGATATTTTCAAGTAATGATCAGTACACCAATCCCACGTGGATGCCAAAGTTTAGTTTTCCTAGATTGAAGCATTCTTTTGGAGTAACAGTTTGAATTTTTAGGTTTCACTCTGTTTTCTCCTATATTGACAAATGTAGTTCAAACTCTAAATCAAACAGGGTTTGTGCTAGCTTCTTGAAACTTGAAACAGTAAAGTAGTTCTACATTCTATTTTTATTTTTTGTTTCCTCTGGATGTAGACCTAAGCAGAGACTGACGAAAGACACATTCAATGAAAGGCGTGGTTAGGCTGCCAAAATACTACAGTCTCCTGAAATCTCAACATATTTTTTTTTCCGACCTTCATGATAATTTCAAGTAATGAGCAGTACACCAATAAAACGTGGATGTTCAAGTTCCGTTCTCCTAGGTTGAAGCATTCGTTTGCCGTAAGAGTTTGAATTTTTAGTTTTCACTCTGTTTTCTCCTATATTGACAGATGCAGTTCGAACTCTAAATCAAACATGGTTTGTGCTAGCTTCTTGAAACATGACACAATAAAGTAGTTTTACGTTCTATCTCTAAGGTTTGTTTCCTCTTGATGTAGCCTTAAGCAGAGACTGGCGAATAACACTTTCAATGAAAGGCGTTGTTAAGCTTCCAAAAAACTACCGTCTCCTGAAATCTCAACATATATTTTTTCATCCAATCTTCATGATTCTTTCAAGTATTGATCAGTACAAAAATCAAACGTGGATGCCCAAGTTTTGTTCTTCTAGGTTGTAGCATTTGTTTGCAGGAACAGTTAGAAATTATAGGTTTCACTCTGTTTTCTCCTATATTGACAGATGCAGTTAGAACTCTAAATCAAACACGGTTTGTGCTAGCTTCTTGAAACTTGACACAATAAAGTAGTTCTACGTTCTATCTCTAAGTTTTGTTTCCTCTTGTATCCTAAAGCTGGGACTGGCGAATAACACTTATACTGAAAGGGGTTGCCAAACTTCCAACACACTAGAGTCTCCTGAAATCTCAACATATATTTTTTCATCCAAAATTCATGATACTTTCAAGTAATGATCAGTACACCAATCCCACTTGGATGCCAAAGTTTAGTTCTCCTAGATTGAAGCATTCTTTTGGAGTAACAGTTTGAATTTTTAGGTTTCACTCTGTTTTCTCCTATATTGACAAATGTAGTTCGAACTCTAAATCAAACACGGTTTGTGCTAGCTTCTTGAAACTTGAAACTGTAAAGAAGTTCTGCATTCTATTTTTATTTTTTGTTTCCTCTCGATGTAGACCTAAGCAGAGACTGACGAAAGACACATTCAATGAAAGGCGTTGTTAGGCTGCCAAAATACTACAGGCTCCTGAAATCTCAACATATTTTTTTTTCCGACCTTCATGATCATTTCAAGTAATGAGCAGTACACCAATAAAACGTGGATGTTCAAGTTCCGTTCTCCTAGGTTGAAGCATTCGTTTGCAGTAACAGTTTGAATTTTTAGTTTTCACTCTGTTTTCTCCTATATGACAGATGCAGTTCGAACTCTAAATCAAACATGGTTTGTGCTAGCTTCTTGAAACTTGACACAATAAAGTAGTTCTACGTTCTATCTCTAAGGTTTGTTTCCTCTTGATGTAGCCTTAAGCAAGGACTGGCGAATAACACTTTCAATGAAAGGCGTTGTTAAGCTTCCAAAAAACTACCGTCTCCTGAAATATCAACATATATTTTTTCATCCAATCTTCATGATTCTTTCAAGTATTGATCAGTAAACCAATCAAACGTGGATGCCCAAGTTTT
>NW_027517184.1:0-47266 GCF_048772815.1 Callospermophilus lateralis
CAAGCCTTCTAAGAATTAACGAGTTTTCCGAAATTACCAGCAAATATTTTTTTCACCCAATCTTGATGATACTTGGTGGTAATGATCAGTACACAAATCCCACTTGGCTCACCAAATTTGTCCTTCTAGGTTGAAGCGTGCGTCTACAGTAGCAGTTTATATTTAGGTTTCACTCTGTTTTCTCCTATATAGATAGATGAATTTGGAACTCTAAATCCAACATGGTTCGTAGAAGCTCTTTGAAACTTGACAAAATAAAGGAGTTCTCAGTTTTGTCTCTATGGTTTGTTTTACTCTTCAAGTATCCCTAGGCACAGACTGTGGAAAAGCACTTTCATTGAGAGGGGTTGCCAACCATCGAAGAAATAACGAGTTTCCGAAATACCAGCAAATATTTTTTCAGCCAATCTTGATGATACTTGGTGGCAATGATCAGTACACAAATCCCACTTGGCTCACCAAATTTTGTTCTTCTAGGTTGAAGCGTTCGTCTACAGTAGCAGTTTTTATATTTAGGTTTCCCTCTGCTCTCTCCTATATAGATAGATGAATTGGAACTCTAAATCCAACATGGTTTGTAGTAGCTCTTTGAAACTTGACAAAATAAAGGAGTTCTCAGTTTTGTCTCTATGATGTGTTTCCTCTTCAAGTAGCCCTAGGCACTGACTGTGGAAAAGCACTTTCATTGAGACGGATTCCCAAGATTTTAAGAATTAACGAGTTTCCGAAATACCAGCAAAAATTTTTTCACCCAATCTTGATGATACTTGGTGGTAATGATCAGTACACAAATCCCACTTGGCTCACCAAATTTTGTTCTTCTAGGTTGAAGCGTTCGTCTCCAGTAGCAGTTTTATATTTAGTTTTCATTCTGTTCTCTCTATATAGATTGATGAATTTGGAACACTAAATCCAACATGGCTTGTAGTAGCTCTTTGAAACTTGACAAAATAAAGGAGTTCTCAGTTTTGTCTCTATGGTTTGTTTCCTCTTCAAGTAGCCCTAGGCACAGACTGTGGAAAAGCACTTTCATCGAGAGGAGTTGCCAAGCTTCATAAGAATTAACGAGTTTCCAAAATACCAGCATATATTTATTCACCCAATCTTGATGATACTTGGTGGTGATGATCAGTACACAAATCCCACTTTGGCTCACCAAATTTGTTCTTCTAAGTTGAGGCGTTCGTCTACAGTAGCAGGTTTTATATTTAGGTTTCTCACTGCTCTCTCCTATATAGATAGATGAATTTGAAACTCTAAATCCAACGTGGATCGTAGTAGCTCTTGGAAACTGACAATATAAAGGAGTTCTCAGTTTTGTCTCTATGGTTTTGTTTTCCTCTTCAAGTAGCCCTAGGCACAGACGGTGGAAAAGCACTTTCATCGAGAGGGGTTGCCAAGCTTCAAAGAAATTAACGAGTTTCCGAAATACCAGCAAACATTTTTTCACCCAATCTTGATGATACTTGGTGGTAATGATCAGTACACAAATCCTACTTGGCTCACCAAATTTTGTTCTTCTAGGTTGATGCGTTCGTCTACAGTAGCATTTTCTATATTTAGGTTTCCCTCTGTCTCCCTATATAGATAGAAGTATTTGGAACTCTAAATCCAACATGGTTTGTAGTAGCTCTTTGAAACTTGACAAAATAAAGGAGAGTTCTCAGTTTTGTCTCTATGGTTTGTTTCCTCTTCAAGTTGCCCTAGGCACATACTGTGGAAAAGCACTTTCATTGAGAGGGGTTGCCAAGCTTCTAAGAATTAACGAGTTTCCGAAATACCAGAAAATATTTTTTCACCCAATCTTGATGATACTTGGTGGTAATGATCAGTACACAAATCCCACTTGGCTCTCCAAATTTTGTTCTTCTAGGTTGATGCGTTCGTCTACAGTAGCAGTTTTTATATTTAGGCTTCCCTCTGTTTTCTCCTATATAGATAGATGAATTAGGATCTTTAAATCCAACGTGGTTCGTAGTAGCTCTTGGAAACTTGACAATATAAAGGAGTTCTCAGTTTTGTCTCTATGGTTTGTTTCCTCTTCAAGTAGCCCTAGGCACAGACTGTGGAAAAGCACTTTCATCGAGAGGGGTTGCCAAGCTTCTAAGAATTAACGAGTTTCCGAAATACCAGCATATATTTATTCACCCAATCTTGATGATACTTGATGGTAATGATCAGTACACAAATCCCACTTTGGCTCACCAAATTTTGTTCTTCTAAGTTGAAGCGTTCGTCTACAGTAGCAGTTTTTATATTTAGGTTTCACTCTGTTCTCTCCTATATAGATAGATGAATTAGGAATTCTAAATCCAACATGGTTCGTAGTAGCTCTTTGAAACATGACAAAATAAAGGAGTTCTCAGTTGTGTCTCTATGGTTTGTTTCCTCTTCAAGTAGCCCTAGGCACAGACTGTGGAAAAGCACTTTCATCGAGAGGGGTTGCCAAGCTTCTAAGAATTAACGAGTTTCGAAATACCAGCATATATTTTTTCACCCAATCTTGATGATACTTGGTGGAACTGATCACTACA
This sequence comes from Callospermophilus lateralis, assembly GCF_048772815.1. NCBI lineage: Eukaryota > Metazoa > Chordata > Mammalia > Rodentia > Sciuridae > Callospermophilus > Callospermophilus lateralis. Next base: position 2,535 of record NW_027517184.1, read on the forward strand.
CAAATCCCACTTGGGCTCACCAAATTTTGTTCTTCTAGGTTGAAGCGTTCGTCTACAGTAGCTGTTTTTATATTTAGGTTCCCTCTGTTCTCTCCTGTAATAGATAGATGAATTTGGAACTCTAAATCAAACATGGATTGTAGTAATTCTTTGAAACTTGACAAAATAAAGGACTTCTCAGTTTATCTCCATGGTTGTTTCTCTTCAAGTAGCCCTAGGCACAGACTGTGGAAAAGCACTTTCATCGAGAGGGGTTGCCAAGCTTCTAAGAATTAACTATTTCCGAAATACCAGGAAATATTTTTTCACCCAATCTTGATGATACTTGGTGGTAATGATCAGTACACAAATCCCACTTGGCTCACCAAATTTTGTCCTTCTAGGTTGAAGCGTGCGTCTACAGTAGCAGTTTATATTTAGGTTTCACTCTGTTTTCTCCTATATAGATAGATGAATTTGGAAGTCTAAATCCAACATGGTTCGTAGTAGCTCTTTGAAACTTGACAAAATAAAGGAGTTCTCAGTTTTGTCTCTATGGTTTGTTTCCTCTTCAAGTATCCCTAGGCACAGACTGTGGAAAAGCACTTTCATTGAGAGGGGTTGCCAACCATCTAAGAAATAACGAGTTTCCGAAATACCAACAAATATTTTTTCCCCCAATCTTGATGATACTTGGTGGTAATGATCAGTACACAAATCCCACGTGGCTCACCAAATTTTGTTCTTCTAGGTTGAAGCTTTCGTCTACAGTAGCAGTTTTATATTTAGTTTTCCCTCTGTTCTCTCCTATATAGATAGATGAATTTGGAACCCTAAATCCAACATGGCTTGTAGTAGCTCTTTGAAACTTGACAAAATAAAGGAGTTCATCAGTTTTCTCTCTATGGTTTGTTTCCTCTTCAAGTAGCCCTAGGCACAGACTGTGGAAAAGCACTTTCATTTAGAGGGGTTTGCCAAGCTTCTAAGAATTCACGAGTTTCCGAAATACCAGCAAATATTTTTTCACCCAATCTTGATGATACTTGGTGGTAATGATCAGTACACAAATCCCCACTTGGCTCTCCAAATTTTGTTCTTCTAGGTTGATGCGTTCGTCTACAGTAGCAGTTTTTATATTTAGGTTTCCCTCTGTTATCTCCTATATAGATAGATGAATTTGGAACTCTAAAACCAACGTGGTTCGTAGTAGCTCTTGGAAACTTGACAATATAAAGGAGTTCTCAGTTTTGTCTCTATGGTTTGTTTCCTCTTCAAGTAGCCCTAGGCACAGACTGTGGAAATGCACTTCATCGAGAGGGGTTGCCAAGCTTCTAAGAATTAATGAGTTTCCGAAATACCAGCATATATTTATTCACCCAATCTTGATGATACTTGGTGGTAATGATCAGTACACAAAATGCCACTTTGGCTCACCAATTTTGTTCTTCTAAGTTGCAGCGTTCGTCTACAGTAGCAGTTTTTATATTTAGGTTTCCCTCTGCTCTCTCCTATATAAATAGATGAATTTGGAACTGTAAATCCAAATGGTTTTTAGTAGCTCTTTGAAACTTGACAAAATAAAGGAGATCTCAGTTTTTCTCTATGGTTTGCTTCCTCTTCAAGTAGCCCCTAGGCACAGACTGTCGAAGGCACTTTCATTGAGAGAGGTTGCCAAGTTTCTAAGAATTAACGAGTTTCCGAAATACCAGCAAACATTTTTTCAACCCAATCTTGATGTACTTAGTGGTAATGATCAGTACACAAATCCTACTTGGCTCACCAAATTTTGTTCTTCTAGGTTGAAGCGTTCGTCTACAGTAGCAGTTTTTATATTTAGGTTACCCTCTGTTCTCTCCTATATAGATAGATGAAATTGGAACTCTATAACCAACATGGCTTGTAAGTAGCTTTTTGAAACTTGACAAAATAAACGAGTTCTCAGTTTGTCTCTATGGTTTGTGTCTTCTTCCAGTAGCCCTAGGTACAGACTGTGGAAAAAGCACTTTCATTGAGATGGGTTGACAAGCTTCTAAGAATTAAAGAGTTTCCGAAATACAAGCAAATATTTTTTCACCCAATCTTGATGATACTTGGTGGTAATGATCAGTACACAAATCCCACTTGGCTCACCAAATTTTGTTCTTCTAGGTTAAGCGTTCGTCTAGCAGTAGCTGTTTTTATATTTAGGTTTCCCTCTGTTCTCTCCTGTATAGATAGATGAATTTGGAACTCTAAATCAAACATGGATTGTAGTAATTCTTTGAAACTTGACAAAATTAAAGGACTTCTCAGTTTATCTCCATGGTTTGTTTCCTCTTCAAGTAGCCCTAGGCACAGACTGTGGAAAAGCACTTTCATCGAGAGAGGTTGCCAAGCTTCTAAGAATTAACGTGTTTTCCGAAATACCAGCAAATATTTTTTCACCCAATCTTGATGATACTTGGTGGTAATGATCAGTACACAAATCCCACTTGGCTCACCAAATTTTGTCCTTCTAGGTTGAAGCGTGCGTCTACAGTAGCAGTTTATATTTAGGTTTCACTCTGTTTCTCCTATATAGGATAGATGAATTTGGAACTCTAAATCCAACATGGTTCGTAGTAGCTCTTTGAAACTTGACAAAATAAAGGAGTTCTCAGTTTTGTCTCTATGGTTTGTTTTCCTCTTCAAGTATCCCTAGGCACAGACTGTGGAAAAGCACTTTCATTGAGGAGGGGTTGCCAACCATCTAAGAAATAACGAGTTTCCGAAATACCAGCAAATATTTTTCCCCCAATCTTGATGATACTTGGTGGCAATGATCAGTACACAAATCCCACCGTGGCTCACCAAATTTTGTTCTTCTAGGTTGAAGCTTTTTGTCTACAGTAGCAGTTTTTATATTTAGTTTTCCCTCTGTTCTCTCCAATATAGATAGATGAATTTGGAACTCTAAATCCAACATGGCTTGTAGTAGCTCTTTGAAACTTGTACAAAATAAAGGAGTTTTCTCAGTTTTTCCTCTATGGTTTGTTTCTCTTCAAGTAGCCCTAGGCCACAGACTGTGGAAAAGCACTTTCATTTAGAGGGGTTGCCAAGCTTCTAAGAATTCACGAGTTTCCGAAATACCAGCAAATATTTTTTTCACCCAATCTTGATGATACTTGGTGGTAATGATCAGTACACAAATGCCACTTTGGCTCACCAATTTTTGTTTCTTCTAAGTTGAAGCGTTCGTCTAACAGTAGCAGTTTTTTATAATTAGGTTTCCCTCTGCTCTCTCCTATATAAATAGATGAATTTGGAACTGTAAATCCAAATGGTTTTTAGTAGCTCTTTGAAACTTGACAAAATAAAGGAGATCTCAGTTTTGTCTCTATGGTTTGCTTCCTCTTCAAGTAGCCCTAGGCACAGACTGTCGAAGGCACTTTCATTGAGAGAGGTTGCCAAGTTTCTAAGAATTAACGAGTTTCCGAAATACCAGCAAACATTTTTTCACCCAATCTTGATGATACTTGGTGGTAATGATCAGTACACAAATCCACTTGGCTCACCAAATTTTGTTCTTTCTAGGTTGATGCGTTCGTCTAGAGTACCAGTTTTTATATTTAGGTTTTCCCTCTGTTCTCTCCTATATAGATAGATGAATTTGGAACTCTAAAATCCAACATGGCTTGTAGTAGCTCTTTGAAACTTGAAGAAAATAAAGGAGTTCTCAGTTTTCTCTCTATGGTTTGTTTCTTCTTCAAATAGCCCTAGGCACAGACTGTGGAAAAGCACTTTAATCGCGAGGGGGTTGCCAAGCTTCTAAGAATTAACGAGTTTCCGAAATACCAGCAAATATTTTTTCACCCAATCCTTGATGATACTTGGTGGTAATGATCGTACACAAAATCCCACTTGGCTCACCAAATTTTGTTCTTCTAGGTTGATGCGTTCGTCTACAGTAGCAGTTTTTATATTTAGGTTTCCCTCTGTCTCTCCTATACAGATAGATGAATTTCTAACTCTAAATCCAACGTGGTTTTTAGTAGCTCTTTGAAACTTGACAAAACATAGGAGTTCTCATTTTGTCTCTATGGTTTGTTCCTCTTCAAGTAGCCCTAGGCACCGACTGTGGAAAAGCACTTTCATTGAGAGAGGTTTCCAAGTTTCTAAAAATTAACGAGTTTCCGAAATACCAGCAAACATTTTTTCACCCAATCTTGATGATACTTAGTGGTAATGATCAGTACACAAATCCTACTTAGCTCACCAAATTTTGTTCCTCTAGGTTGATGCGTTCCTCTACAGTAGCAGTTTTATATTTAGGTTTCCCTCTGTCTCCATATATAGATAGGGAATTTGGAACTCTAAATCCAACATGGTTTGTAGTAGCTCTTTGAAACTTGACAAAATAAAGGAGTTCTCAGTTTTGTCTCTATGGTTTGTTTCCTCTTCAAGTAGCCCTAGGCACATACTGTGGAAAAGCACTTTCATTGAGAGTGGTTGCCAAGCTTCTAAGAATTTACGTGTTTCCGAAATACCAGCAAATATATTTTCACCCAATTCTTGATGATACTTGGTGGTAATGATCAGTACACAAATCCTTCTTGGCTCTCCAAATTTGTTCTTCTAGGTTGAAGTGTTCGTCTACAGTAGCAGTTTTTATATTAGGTTTCACTCTGTTCTCTCCTATATAGATAGATGAATTTGAATTCTAAATACAACATGGTTCGTAGTAGCTCTTTGAAACATGACAAAATAAAGGAGTTCTCAGTTTGTCTCAATGGTTTGTTTCCTCTTCAAGTAGCCCTAGGCACAGACTGTGGAAAAGCACTTTCATCGAGAGGGGTTGCCAAGCTTCTAAGAATTAACGAGTTCCCGAAATACCAGCAAATATTTTTTCACCCAATCTTGATGATCTTTGTGGAAATGATCAGTACACAAATCCCACTTGGCTCACAAATTTGTTCTTCTAAGTTGAAGCGTTCGTCTACAGTAGCTGTTTTTATATTTAGGTTTTCCTCTGTTCTCTCCTATATAGATAGATAAATTTGGAACTCTAAATCAAACATGGATTGTAGTAATTCTTTGTAACTTGACAAAATAAAGACTTCTCAGTTTTTCTCTCTATGGTTTGTTTCCTCTTCAAGTAGCCCTAGGCCACACTGTGGAAAAGCACTTTCATCGAGAGGGGTTGCCAAGCTTCTAAGAAATTAACGAGTTTCCGAAATACCAGCAAATATTTTTTCACCCAATCTTGATGATACTTGCTGGTAATGATCAGTACACAAATCCCAATTGGCTCACCAAATTTTGTTCTTCTAGGTTGAAGTGTTCGTCTACAGTAGAAGTTTTTATATTTAGGTTTCCGTCTGTTCTCTCCTATGTAGATAGATGAATTAGGATCTTTAAATCCAACATGGTTCGTAGTAGCTCTTTGAAACATGACAAAATAAAAGAGTTCTCAGTTTTGTCTCTAAGGTTTGTTTCCTCTTCAAGTAGCCCTAGGCACAGAATGTGGAAAAGCACTTTCATCAAGGAGGGGTTGCCAAGCTTCTAAGAATTAACGAGTTCCCGAAATACCAGCAAATATTTTTCACCCAATCTTGATTGATACTTGGTGGTAATGATCAGTACACAAATCCCACTTGGCTCACCAAATTTTGTTCTTCTAGGTTGCAGCGTTCGTCTACAGTAGCGGTTTTTATATTTAGGTTTCATTCTGTTCTCTCCTATATAGATAGATGAATTGGAACTCTATATCCAACATGCTTGTAGTAGATCTTTGAAACTTGACAAAATAAAGGAGTTCTCATTTTGTCTCTATGGTTTGTTTCTTCTTCAAGTAGCCCTAGGCACAGACTGTGGAAAGCACTTTCATTGAGATGGGTTGAACAAGCTTCTAAGAATTAAAGAGTTTCCGAATACCAGCAAATATTTTTTCACCCAATCTTGATGATACTTGGTGGTAATGATCAGTACACAAATCCCACTTGGCTCACCAAATTTTGTTCTTCTAGGTTGATGCGTTCGTCTAGAGTACCAGTTTTTATATTTAGGTTTCCCTCTGTTCTCTCCTATATAGATAGATGAATTTGGAACTCTAAATCCAACATGGCGTGTAGTAGCTCTTGAAACTTGAGAAAATAAAGGAGTTCTCAGTTTTCTCTCTATGGTTTGTTTCCTCTTCAAGTAGCCCTAGGCACAGACTCGTGGAAAAGCACTTTCTTTGAGAGGGGTTGCCAAGCTTCTAAGAATTAACGAGTTCCCGAAATACCAGCAAATATTTTTTCACCCAATCTTGATGATACTTTGTGGAAATATCAGTACACAAATCCCACTTGGCTCACCAAATTTTGTTCTTCTAAGTTGAAGCGTTCGTCTACAGTAGCTGTTGTTATATTTAGGTTTTCCTCTGTTCTCTCCTATAGATAGATAAATTTGAACTCTAAATCAAACATGGATTGTAGTAATTCTTTGTAACTTGACAAAATAAAGGACTTCTCAGTTTTCTCTCTATGGTTTGTTTCCTCTTCAAGGTAGCCCTAGGCACACTGTGGAAAAGCACTTTCATCGAGAGGGGTTGCCAAGCTCTAAGAATTAACGAGTTTCCGAAATACCAGCAAATATTTTTTCACCCAAATCTTGGATGATACTTGCTGGTAATGATCAGTACACCAAATCCCAATTGGCTCACCAAATTTTGTTCTTCTAGGTTGAAGTGTTCGTCTACAGTAGAAGTTTTTATATTTAGGTTTCCGTCTGTTCTCTCCTATGTAGACTAGATGAATTAGGATCTTTAAATCCAACATGGTTCGTAGTAGCTCTTTGAAACATGACAAAATAAAAGAGTTCTCAGTTTTGTCTCTAAGGTTTGTTTCCTCTTCAAGTAGCCCTAGGCACAGAATGTGGAAAAGCACTTTCATCAAGAGGGGTTGCCAAGCTTCTAAGAATTAACGAGTTCCCGAAATACCAGCAAATATTTTTTCACCCAATCTTGATGATACTTGGTGGTAATGATCAGTACACAAATCCCACTTGGCTCACCCAAATTTTGTTTCTTCTAGGTTGATGCGTTCGTCTACAGTAGCAGTTTTTATATTTAGGTTTCCCTCTGTTCTCTCCTCTATAGATAGATGAATTTTAACTCTAAATCAAACATGGTTCGTAGTAGCTTTTTGAAAGTTGACAAAATAAAGGAGTTCTCAGTTTTGTCTCTATGGTTTGTTTCTTCTTCAAGTGGCCCTAGGCACAGACTGTGGAAAAGCACTTTCATCGAAAGGGGTTGCCAAGCTTCTAAGAATTAACGAGTTTCCGAAATACCATCAAATATTTTTTCAGCCATACTTGATGATACTTGGTGGTAATGATCAGTACACAAATCCCACTTGGCTCACCAAATTTTGTTCTTCTAGGTTGAAGCGTTCGTCTACAGTAGCAGTTTTTATATTTAGGTTTCCCTCTGTTCTCTCCTATATAGATAGATGAATTTGGAACTCTAAATCCAACATGGCTTGTAGTAGCTCTTTGAAACTTGACAAAATAAAGGACTTCTCAATTTTGTCTCTATGGTTTGTTTCTTCTTCAAGTAGCCCTAGGCACAGACTGTGGAAAAGCACTTTCATTGAGATGGGTTGACAAGCTTCTAAGAATTAAAGAGTTTCCGAAATACCAGCAAATATTTTTTCACCCAATCTTGATGATACTTGGTGGTAATGATCAGTACACAAATCCCACTTGGCTCACCAAATTTTGTTCTTCTAGGTTGATGCGTTCGTCTACAGTACCAGTTTTTATATTTAGGTTTCCCTCTGTTCTCTCCTATATACATAGATGAATTTGGAACTCAAATCCAACATGGTTTGTAGTAGCTCTTTGAAACTTGACAAAATAAAAGAGTTCTCAGTTTTCTCTCTATGGTTTGTTTCTTCTTCAAGTAGCCCTAGGCACAGACTGTTGAAAAGCACTTTCATCGCGAGGGGTTGCAAGCTTCTAAGAATTAACGTGTTTCCGAAATACCAGCAAATATTTTTTCACCCAGTCTTGATGATACTTGGTGGTAATGATCAGTACACAAATCCCACTTGGCTCACAAAATTTTGATCTTCTAGGTTGATGCGTTCGTCTACAGTAGCAGTTTTTATATTTAGGTTTCCCTCTGTTCTCTCCTATATAGATAGATGAATTTGGAACTCTAAATCCAACGTGGTTTGTAGTAGCTCTTGGAAACTTGACAATATAAAGGAGTTCTCAGTTTTTTCTCTATGGTTTGTTTCCTCTTCAAGTAGCCCTAGTCACAAACTGTGGAAAAGCACTTTCATCGCGAGGGGTTGCCAAGCTTCTAAGAATTAACGTGTTTCCGAAATACCAGCAAATATTTTTTTACCCAATCTTGATGATACTTGGTGGTAATGATCAGTACACAAATACCACCTGGCCTACCAAGTTTTGTTCTTCTAGGTTGAAGCGTTCGTCTACAGTATCAGTTTTTATATTTAGGTTCCCACTGTTCTCTTTTATATAGATATATGAATTTGGAACTTAAAATCCAACATGGTTTGTAGTAGCTCTTTGAAACTTGACAAAATAAAGGAGTTCTCAGTTTTGTCTCTATGGTTTGTTTCCTCTTCAAGTAGCCTTGGCACAGACTGTGTAAAAGCACTTTCATTGAGAGGGGTTTCCAAGTTTCTAAGAAATAACGAGTTTCCGAAATACCAGCAAATATTTTTTCACCCAATTTTGATGATACTTCGTGGTAATGATCAATACACAAATCCCACTTGGCTCACCAAATTTTGTTCTTCTAGGTTGAAGCGTTCGTCTACAGTAGCAGTTTTTATATTTAGTTTTCCCTCTGTTCTCTCCTATATAGATAGATGAATTTGGAACTCTAAATCCAACATGGCTTGTAGTAGCTCTTTGAAGCTTGACAAAATAAAGGAGTTCTCAGTTTTCTCTCTATGGTTTGTTTCCTCTTCAAGTAGACCTAGGCACAGACTGTGGAAAAGCACTTCTTTGAGAGGGGTTGCCAAGCTTCTAAGAATTAACGAGTTTCCGAAATACCAGAAAATATTTTTTCACCCAATCTTGATGATACTTGGTGGTAATGATCAGAACACAAATCCCACTTGGCTCTTCAAATTTTGTTCTTTTAGGTTGATGCTTTTCGTCTACAGTAGCAGTTTTTATATTTATTATTCCTTCTGTTCTCTCCTATATAAATAGATGAATTTTTAACTCTCAATCCAACATGGTTCGTAGTAGCTCTCTGAAACTTGAAAAAATAAAGGAGTTCTCAGTTTTGTCTCTATGGTTTGTTTCCTCTTCAAGTAGCCTTGGCACAGACTGTGGAAAAGCACTTTCATTGCGATGGGTTGACAATCTTCTAAGAATTAAAGAGTTTCCGAAATACCAGCAAATATTTTTTCACCCAATCTTGATGATACTTGGTGGTAATGATCAGTACACAAATCCCACTTGGCTCACCAAATTTTGTTCTTCTAGGTTGATGCGTTCGTCTACAGTACCAGTTTTTATATTTAGGTTTCCCTCTGTTCTCTCCTATATAGATAGATGAATTTGGAACTCTAAATCCAACATGGCTTGTAGTAGCTCTTTGAAACTTGACAAAATAAAGGAGTTCTCAGTTTTCTCTCTATGGTTTGTTTCTTCTTCAAGTAGCCCTAGGCACAGACTGTGGAAAACCATTTTCATCGCGAGGTGTTGCCAAGCTTCTAAGAATAAACGAGTTTCCGAAATACCAGCAAATATTTTTTCACCCAATCTTGATCATACTTGGTGGTAATGATCAGTACTCAAATCCCACTTGGCTCACCAAATTTTGTTCTTCTAGGTTGATGCGTTCGTCTACAGTAGCAGTTTTTATATTTAGGTTTCCCTCTGTTCTCTCCTATATAGATAGTTGAATTTGGAACTCTAAATCCAACGTGGTTTGTAGTAGCTCTTGGAAACTTGACAATATAAAGGAGTTCTCAGTATTTTCTCTATGGTTTGTTTCCTCTTCAAGTAGCCCTAGGCACAAACTGTGGAAAAGCACTTTCATCGCCAGGGGTTGCCAAGCTTCTAAGAATTAACGAGTTTCCGAAATACCAGCAAATATTTTTTCACCCAATCTTGATGATACTTGGTGGTAATGATCAGTACACAAATCCCACTTGGCTCACCAAATTTTGTTCTTCTAGGTTGATGCGTTCGTCTACAGTAGCAGTTTTTATGTTTAGGTTTCCCTGTGTTCTCTCCTATATAAATAGATGAATTTGGAACTCTCAATCCAACATTGTTCGTAGTAGCTCTTTGAAAGTTGAAAAAATAAAGGAGTTCTCAGTTTTGTCTCTATGGTTTGTTTCCTCTTCAAGTAGCCCTAGGCACCGACTGTGGAAAGAACTTTCATCGAGAGGGGTTGCCAAGCTTATAAGAATTAAGGAATTTCCGAAATACCAGCAAACATTTTTTCACCAATCTTGATGATACATGGTGGTAATGATCAGTACACAAATCCCACTTGGCTCACCAAATTTTGTTCTTCTAGGTTGAAGCGTTCGTCTACAGTAGCAGTTTTTATATTTAGGTTTCCCTCTGTCTCCATATATAGATAGAGGAATTTGGAACTCTAAATCCAACATGGTTTGTAGTAGCTCTTTGAAACTTGACAAAATAAAGAAGTTCTCAGTTTTGTCTCTATGGTTTGTTTCCTCTTCAAGTAGCCCTAGGCACATACTGTGGAAAAGCACTTTCATCGAGAGGGGTTGCCAAGCTTCTAAGAATTAACGAGTTTCCGAAATACCAGCAAATATTTTTTCACCCAATCTTGATGATACTTTTTGGAAATGATCAGTACACAAATCCCACTTGGCTCACCAAATTTTGTTCTTCTAGGTTGAAGAGTTCGTCTACAGTAGCTGTTTTTATATTTAGGTTTTCCTCTGTTCTCTCCTATATAGATAGATGAATTTGGAACTCTAAATCAAACATGGATTGTAGTAATTCTTTGAAGCTTGACAAAATAAAGGACTTCTTAGTTTATCTCCATGGTTTGTTTCCACTTCAAGTAGCCCTAGGCACAGACTGTGGAAAAGCACTTTCATCGATAGGGGTTTCCAAGCTTCTAAGAATTAACGTGTTTCCGAAATACCAGCAAATATTTTTTCACCCAATCTTGATGATACTTGCTGGTAATGATCAGTACACAAATCCCAATTGGCTCACCAAATTTTGTTCTTCTAGGTTGAAGTGTTCGTCTACAGTAGCAGTTTTTATATTTAGGTTTTCGTTTTTTCTCTCCTATGTAGATAGATGAATTAGGATCTTTAAATCCAACATGGTTCGTAGTAGCTCTCTGAAACATGAAAAAATAAAAGAGTTCTCAGTTTTGTCTCTAAGGTTTGTTTCCTATTCAAGTAGCCCTCGGCACAGACTGTGGAAAAGCACATTCATCGAGAGGGGTTGCCACGCTTCTAAGAATTAACGAGTGTCCGAAATACCAGCAAATATTTTTTCACCCAATCTTGATGATACTTGGTGGTAATGATCAGTACACAAATCCCACTTGGCTCACCAAATTTTGTTTTTCTAGGTTTAAGCGTTCGTCTACAGTAGCAGTTTTTATATTTAGGTTTCCCTCTGTTCTCTCCTATATAGATAGATGAATTTGGAACTCTAAATCAAACATGGTTCGTAGTAGCTTTTTGAAAGTTGACAAAATAAAGGAGTTCTCAGTTTTGTCTCTATGGTTTGTTTCCTCTTCAAGTAGCCCTAGGCACAGACTGTGGAAAAGCACTTTCATCGAAAGGGGTTGCCAAGCTTCTAAGAATTAACGAGTTTCCGAAATACCATCAAATATTTTTTCACCCAACTTGATGATACTTGGTGGTAATGATCAGTACACAAATCCCACTTGGCTCACCAAATTTTGTTCTTCTAGGTTGAAGCGTTCGTCTACAGTAGCAGTTTTTATATTTAGGTTTCCCTCTGTTCTCTCCTATATAGATAGATGAATTTGGAACTCTAAATCCAACATGTCTTGTAGTAGCTCTTTGAAACTTGACAAAATAAAGGAGTTCTCAATTTTGTCTCAATGGTTTGTTTCTTCTTCAAGTAGCCCTAGGCACAGACTGTGGAAAAGCACTTTCATTGAGATGGGTTGACAAGCTTCTAAGAATTAACGAGTTTCCGAAATACCAGCAAATATTTTTTCACCCAATCTTGATGATACTTGGTGGTAATGATCAGTACACAAATCCCACTTGGCTCCCCAAATTTTGTTCTTCTAGGTTGATGCGTTCGTCTACAGTACCAGTTTTTATATTTAGGTTTCCCTCTGTTCTTTCCTATATAGATAGATGAATTTCGAACTCTAAATCCAACATGGATTGTAGTAGCTCTTTGAAACTTTACAAAATAAAGGACTTCTCAGTTTTGTTTCTATGGTTTGTTTTCTCTTCAAGTAGCCCTAGGCACAGACTGTGGAAAAGCACTTTCATTGAGAGGGGTTGCCAAGCTTCTAAGAATTAACGAGTTTCCGAAATACCAGCAAATATTTTTTCTCCCAATATTGATGATAGTTGGTGGTAATGATCAGTACTCAAATCCCACTTGGCTCACAAATTTTTTTTTTCTATGTTGAAGCATTCGTCTACAGTAGCAGTTTTTATATTTAGGTTTCCCTCTGTTCTCTCCTATATAGATAGATGAATTTCGAACTCTAAATCAATCATGGATTGTAGTAATTCTTTGAAATTTGACAAAATAAAGGACTTCTCAGTTTTCCTCTATGGTTTGTTTCCTCTGCACGTAGCCCTAGGCACAGACTGTGGAAAAGCACTTTCATCGAGAGGGGTTGCCAAGCTTCTAAGAATTAACGAGTTTCCGAAATACCAGCAAATATTTTTTCACCCAATCTTGATCATACTTGGTGGTAATGATCAGTACTCAAATCCCACTTGGCTCACCAAATTTTGTTCTTCTAGGTTGATGCGTTCGTCTACAGTAGCAGTTTTTATATTTAGGTTTCCCTCTGTTCTCTCCTATATAGATAGATGAATTTGGAACTCTAAATCCAACGTGGTTTGTAGTAGCTCTTGGAAACTTGACAATATAAAGGAGTTCTCAGTATTTTCTCTATGGTTTGTTTCCTCTTCAAGTAGCCCTAGGCACAAACTGTGGAAAAGCACTTTCATCGCGAGGGGTTGCCAAGCTTCTAAGAATTAACGAGTTTCCGAAATACCAGCAAATATTTTTTCACCCAATCTTGATGATACTTGGTGGTAATGATCAGTACACAAATCCCACTTGGCTCACCAAATTTTGTTCTTCTAGGTTGATGCGTTCGTCTACAGTAGCAGTTTTTATGTTTAGGTTTCCCTGTGTTCTCTCCTATATAAATGGATGAATTTGGAACTCTCAATCCAACATTGTTCGTAGTAGCTCTTTGAAACTTGAAAAAATAAAGGAGTTCTCAGTTTTGTCTCTATGGTTTGTTTCCTCTTCAAGTAGCCCTAGGCACCGACTGTGGAAAAGAACTTTCATCGAGAGGGGTTGCCAAGCTTATAAGAATTAAGGAGTTTCCGAAATACCAGCAAACATTTTTTCACCAATCTTGATGATACATGGTGGTAATGATCAGTACACAAATCCCACTTGGCTCACCAAATTTTGTTCTTCTAGGTTGAAGCGTTCGTCTACAGTAGCAGTTTTTATATTTAGGTTTCCCTCTGTCTCCATATATAGATAGAGGAATTTGGAACTCTAAATCCAACATGGTTTGTAGTAGCTCTTTGAAACTTGACAAAATAAAGAAGTTCTCAGTTTTGTCTCTATGGTTTGTTTCCTCTTCAAGTAGCCCTAGGCACATACTGTGGAAAAGCACTTTCATTGAGAGGGGTTGCCAAGCTTCTAAGAATTTACGTGTTTCCGAAATACCAGCAAATATATTTTCACCCAATCTTGATGATACTTGGTGTTAATGATCAGTACACAAATCCCACTTGGCTCTCCAAATTTTGTTCTTCTAGGTTGAAGTGTTCGTCTACAGTAGCAGTTTTTATATTTAGGTTTCACTCTGTTCTCTCCTATATAGATAGATGAATTTGGAATTCTAAATCCAACATGGTTCGTAGTAGCTCTTTGAAACATGACAAAATAAAGGAGTTCTCAGTTTTGTCTCTATGGTTTGTTTCCTCTTCAAGTAGCCCTAGGCACAGACTGTGGAAAAGCACTTTCATCGAGAGGGGTTGCCAAGCTTCTAAGAATTAACGAGTTTCTGAAATACCAGCAAATATTTTTTCCCCCAATCTTGATGATACTTGGTGGAAATGATCAGTACACAAATCCCACTTGGCTCACCAAATTTTGTTCTTCTAGGTTGAAGCGTTCGTCTACAGTAGCAGTGTTTATATTTAGGTTTCCCTCTGTTCTCTCCTCTATAGATAGATGAATTTATAACTCTAAATCTAACATGGCTTGTAGTAGCTCTTTGAAACTTGACAAAATAAAGGAGTTCTCAATTTTGTCTCTATGGTTTGTTTCTTCTTCAAGTAGCCCTAGGCACAGACTGTGGAAAAGCACTTTCATTGAGATGGGTTGACAAGCTTCTAAGAATTAAAGAGTTTCCGAAATACCAGCAAATATTTTTTCACCCAATCTTGATGATACTTGGTGGTAATAATCAGTACACAAATACCACTTGGCCCACCAAGTTTTGTTCTTCTAGGTTGAAGCGTTCGTCTACAGTAGCAGTTTTTATATTTAGGTTCCCACTGTTCTCTTTTATATAGATAGATGAATTTGGAACTTAAAATCCAACATGGTTTGTAGTAGCCCTTTGAAACTTGACAAAATAAAGGAGTTCTCAGTTTTGTCTCTATGGTTTGTTTCCTCTTCAAGTAGCCCTAGGCACAGACTGTGGAAAAGCACTTTCATCGAGAGGGGTTGCCAACCTTCTAAGAAATAACGAGTTTCCGAAATACCAGCAAATATTTTTTCACCCAATCTTGATGATACTTGGTGGTAATGATCAGTACACAAATCCCACTTGGCTCACCAAATTTTGTTCTTCTAGGTTGAAGCGTTCGTCTACAGTAGCAGTTTTTATATTTAGGTTTCCCTCTGTTCTCTCCTATATAGATAGATGAATTTGGAACTCTAAATCCAACATGGCTTGTAGTAGCTCTTTGAAACTTGAAAAAATAAAGGAGTTCTCAGTTTTGTATCTATGGTTTGTTTCCTCTTCAAGTAGCCCTAGGCCCAGACTGTGGAAAAGCACTTTCATTGAGAGGGGTTGCCAAGCTTCTAAGAATTAACGAGTTTCCGAAATACCAGAAAATATTTTTTCACCCAATCTTGATGATACTTGGTGGTAATGATCAGTACACAATCCCACTTGGCTCTTCAAATTTTGTTCTTCTAGGTTGATGCGTTCGTCTACAGTAGCAGTTTTTATGTTTAGGTTTCCCACTGTTCTCTCCTATATAAATAGATGAATTTGGAACTCTCAATCCAACATGGTTCGTAGTAGCTCTTTGAAACTTGAAAAAATAAAGGAGTTCTCAGTTTTGTCTCTATGGTTTGTTTCCTCTTCAAGTAGCCCTAGGCACAGACTGTGGAAAAGAACTTTCATCGAGAGGGGTTGCCAAGCTTCAAGGAATTAACGTTTTTCCGAAATACCAGCAAACATTTTTTCACCAATCTTGATGATACATGGTGGTAATGATCAGTACACAAATCCCACTTGTCTCATCAAATTTTGTTCTTCTAGGTTGAAGCGTTCGTCTACAGTAGCAGTTTTTATATTTAGGTTTCCCTCTGTCTCCCTATATAGATAGATGAATTTGGAACTCTAAATCCAAATGGTTTTTATTAGCTATTTGAAACTTGACAAAATAAAGGAGTTCTCAGTTTTGTCTCTATGGTTTGTTTCCTCTTCAAGTAGCCCTAGGCACAGACTGTGGAAAAGCACTTTCATCGAGAGGGGTTGCCAAGCTTCTAAGAATTAACGAGTTTCCGAAATACCAGCAAATATTTTTTCACCCAATCTTGATGATACTTTTTGGAAATGATCAGTACACAAATCCCACTTGGCTCACCAAATTTTGTTCTTCTAGGTTGAAGAGTTCGTCTACAGTAGCTGTTTTTATATTTAGGTTTTCCTCTGTTCTCTCCTATATAGATAGATGAATTTGGAACTCTAAATCAAACATGGATTGTAGTAATTCTTTGAAGCTTGACAAAATAAAGGACTTCTTAGTTTATCTCCATGGTTTGTTTCCTCTTCAAGTAGCCCTAGGCACAGACTGTGGAAAAGCACTTTCATCGATAGGGGTTTCCAAGCTTCTAAGAATTAACGTGTTTCCGAAATACCAGCAAATATTTTTTCACCCAATCTTGATGATACTTGCTGGTAATGATCAGTACACAAATCCCAATTGGCTCACCAAATTTTGTTCTTCTAGGTTGAAGTGTTCGTCTACAGTAGCAGTTTTTATATTTAGGTTTTCGTTTTTTCTCTCCTATGTAGATAGATGAATTAGGATCTTTAAATCCAACATGGTTCGTAGTAGCTCTCTGAAACATGACAAAATAAAAGAGTTCTCAGTTTTGTCTCTAAGGTTTGTTTCCTATTCAAGTAGCCCTAGGCACAGACTGTGGAAAAGCACATTCATCGAGAGGGGTTGCCACGCTTCTAAGAATTAACGAGTGTCCGAAATACCAGCAAATATTTTTTCACCCAATCTTGATGATACTTGGTGGTAATGATCAGTACACAAATCCCACTTGGCTCACCAAATTTTGTTTTTCTAGGTTTAAGCGTTCGTCTACAGTAGCAGTTTTTATATTTAGGTTTCCCTCTGTTCTCTCCTATATAGATAGATGAATTTGGAACTCTAAATCAAACATGGTTCGTAGTAGCTTTTTGAAAGTTGACAAAATAAAGGAGTTCTCAGTTTTGTCTCTATGGTTTGTTTCCTCTTCAAGTAGCCCTAGGCACAGACTGTGGAAAAGCACTTGCATCGAAAGGGGTTGCCAAGCTTCTAAGAATTAACGAGTTTCCGAAATACCATCAAATATTTTTTCACCCAATCTTGATGATACTTGGTGGTAATGATCAGTACACAAATCCCACTTGGCTCACCAAATTTTGTTCTTCTAGGTTGAAGCGTTCGTCTACAGTAGCAGTTTTTATATTTAGGTTTCCCTCTGTTCTCTCCTATATAGATAGATGAATTTGGAACTCTAAATCCAACATGTCTTGTAGTAGCTCTTTGAAATTTGACAAAATAAAGGAGTTCTCAATTTTGTCTCAATGGTTTGTTTCTTCTTCAAGTAGCCCTAGGCACAGACTGTGGAAAAGCACTTTCATTGAGATGGGTTGACAAGCTTCTAAGAATTAACGAGTTTCCGAAATACCAGCAAATATTTTTTCACCCAATCTTGATGATACTTGGTGGTAATGATCAGTACACAAATCCCACTTGGCTCCCCAAATTTTGTTCTTCTAGGTTGATGCGTTCGTCTACAGTACCAGTTTTTATATTTAGGTTTCCCTCTGTTCTTTCCTATATAGATAGATGAATTTCGAACTCTAAATCCAACATGGATTGTAGTAGCTCTTTGAAACTTTACAAAATAAAGGACTTCTCAGTTTTGTTTCTATGGTTTGTTTTCTCTTCAAGTAGCCCTAGGCACAGACTGTGGAAAAGCACTTTCATTGAGAGGGGTTGCCAAGCTTCTAAGAATTAACGAGTTTCCGAAATACCAGCAAATATTTTTTCTCCCAATATTGATGATAGTTGGTGGTAATGATCAGTACTCAAATCCCTCTTGGCTCACAAATTTTTTTTTTCTATGTTGAAGCATTCGTCTACAGTAGCAGTTTTTATATTTAGGTTTCCCTCTGTTCTCTCCTATATAGATAGATGAATTTCGAACTCTAAATCAATCATGGATTGTAGTAATTCTTTGAAATTTGACAAAATAAAGGACTTCTCAGTTTTCCTCTATGGTTTGTTTCCTCTGCACGTAGCCCTAGGCACAGACTGTGGAAAAGCACTTTCATCGAGAGGGGTTGCCAAGCTTCTAAGAATTAACGAGTTTCCGAAATACCAGCAAATATTTTTTCACCCAATCTTGATGATACTTCGTGGTAATGATCAGTACACAAATCCCACTTGGCTCACCAAATTTTGTTCTCTAGGTTGAAGCGTTCGTCTACAGTAGCAGTTTTTATATTTTGGTTTCCCTCTGTTCTCTCCTATATAGATAGATGATTTTGGAACTCTAAATCCAACATTTTTTGTAGTAGCTCTTTGAAACTTGACAAAAAAGGAGTTCTCCGTTTTGTCTCTATGGTTTGTTTCCTCTTCAAGTAGCCCTAGGCACAGACTGTGGAAAAGCACTTTCATATAGAGGGGTTGCCAAGCTTCTAAGAATTAACGAGTTTCCGAAATACCAGCAAATATTTTTTCACCCAATCTTGATTTTACTTTGTGGTAATGATCAGTACACAAATTCCACTTGGCTCACCAAATTTTGTCCTTCTAGGTTGAAGCGTGCGTCTACAGTAGCAGTTTATATTTAGGTTTCTCTCTGTTCTCTCCTATATAGATAGATGAATTTGGAACTCTAAATCCAACATGGTTCGTAGTAGCTGTTTGAAACTTGACAAAATAAAGGAGTTCTCAGTTTTGTCTCTATGGTTTGTTTCCTCTTCAAGTAGCCCTAGGCACAGACTGTGGAAAAGCACTTTCATGTAGAGGGGTTGCCAAGCTTCTAAGAATTAACGAGTTTCCGAAATACCAGCTAATATTTTTTCACCCAATCTGGATGATACTTGGTGGTAATGATCAGTACACAAATCCCACTTGGCTCACCAAATTTTGTTTTTCTAGGTTGAAGCGTTCGTCTACAGTAGCAGTTTTTATATTAGGGTTCCCCACTGTTCTCTCCTATATAGATAGATGAATTTGGAACTCTAAATCCAACATGGTTTGTAGTAGCTCATTGAAACTTGACAAAAATAAGGAGTTCTCTGTTTTGTCTCTATGGTTTGTTTCTTCTTCAAGTAGCCCTAAGAACAGACTGTGGAAAAGCACTTTCATCGATAGGGGTTTCCAAGCTTCTAAGAATTAACGTGTTTCCGAAATACCAGCAAATATTTTTTTCACCCAATCTTGATGATACTTGCTGGGTAATGATCAGTACACAAATCCCAATTGGCTCACCAAATTTTGTTCTTCTAGGTTGAAGTGTTCGTCAACAGTAGCAGTTTTTATATTTAGGTTTTCGTTTTTTCTCTCCTATGTAGATAGATGAATTAGGATCTTTAAATCCAACATGGTTCGTAGTAGCTCTCTGAAACATGACAAAATAAAAGAGTTCTCAGTTTTGTCTCTAAGGTTTGTTTCCTATTCAAGTAGCCCTAGGCACAGACTGTGGAAAAGCACATTCATCGAGAGGGGTTGCCACGCTTCTAAGAATTAACGAGTGTCCGAAATACCAGCAAATATTTTTTCACCCAATCTTGATGATACTTGGTGGTAATGATCAGTACACAAATCCCACTTGGCTCACCAAATTTTGTTTTTCTAGGTTTAAGCGTTCGTCTACAGTAGCAGTTTTTATATTTAGGTTTCCCTCTGTTCTCTCCTATATAGATAGATGAATTTGGAACTCTAAATCAAACATGGTTCGTAGTAGCTTTTTGAAAGTTGACAAAATAAAGGAGTTCTCAGTTTTGTCTCTATGGTTTGTTTCCTCTTCAAGTAGCCCTAGGCACAGACTGTGGAAAAGCACTTGCATCGAAAGGGGTTGCCAAGCTTCTAAGAATTAACGAGTTTCCGAAATACCATCAAATATTTTTTCACCCAATCTTGATGATACTTGGTGGTAATGATCAGTACACAAATCCCACTTGGCTCACCAAATTTTGTTCTTCTAGGTTGAAGCGTTCGTCTACAGTAGCAGTTTTTATATTTAGGTTTCCCTCTGTTCTCTCCTATATAGATAGATGAATTTGGAACTCTAAATCCAACATGTCTTGTAGTAGCTCTTTGAAATTTGACAAAATAAAGGAGTTCTCAATTTTGTCTCAATGGTTTGTTTCTTCTTCAAGTAGCCCTAGGCACAGACTGTGGAAAAGCACTTTCATTGAGATGGGTTGACAAGCTTCTAAGAATTAACGAGTTTCCGAAATACCAGCAAATATTTTTTCACCCAATCTTGATGATACTTGGTGGTAATGATCAGTACACAAATCCCACTTGGCTCCCCAAATTTTGTTCTTCTAGGTTGATGCGTTCGTCTACAGTACCAGTTTTTATATTTAGGTTTCCCTCTGTTCTTTCCTATATAGATAGATGAATTTCGAACTCTAAATCCAACATGGATTGTAGTAGCTCTTTGAAACTTTACAAAATAAAGGACTTCTCAGTTTTGTTTCTATGGTTTGTTTTCTCTTCAAGTAGCCCTAGGCACAGACTGTGGAAAAGCACTTTCATTGAGAGGGGTTGCCAAGCTTCTAAGAATTAACGAGTTTCCGAAATACCAGCAAATATTTTTTCTCCCAATATTGATGATAGTTGGTGGTAATGATCAGTACTCAAATCCCACTTGGCTCACAAATTTTTTTTTTCTATGTTGAAGCATTCGTCTACAGTAGCAGTTTTTATATTTAGGTTTCCCTCTGTTCTCTCCTATATAGATAGATGAATTTCGAACTCTAAATCAATCATGGATTGTAGTAATTCTTTGAAATTTGACAAAATAAAGGACTTCTCAGTTTTCCTCTATGGTTTGTTTCCTCTGCACGTAGCCCTAGGCACAGACTGTGGAAAAGCACTTTCATCGAGAGGGGTTGCCAAGCTTCTAAGAATTAACGAGTTTCCGAAATACCAGCAAATATTTTTTCACCCAATCTTGATGATACTTCGTGGTAATGATCAGTACACAAATCCCACTTGGCTCACCAAATTTTGTTCTCTAGGTTGAAGCGTTCGTCTACAGTAGCAGTTTTTATATTTTGGTTTCCCTCTGTTCTCTCCTATATAGATAGATGATTTTGGAACTCTAAATCCAACATTTTTTGTAGTAGCTCTTTGAAACTTGACAAAAAAGGAGTTCTCCCTTTTGTCTCTATGGTTTGTTTCCTCTTCAAGTAGCCCTAGGCACAGACTGTGGAAAAGCACTTTCATATAGAGGGGTTGCCAAGCTTCTAAGAATTAACGAGTTTCCGAAATACCAGCAAATATTTTTTCACCCAATCTTGATTTTACTTTGTGGTAATGATCAGTACACAAATTCCACTTGGCTCACCAAATTTTGTCCTTCTAGGTTGAAGCGTGCGTCTACAGTAGCAGTTTATATTTAGGTTTCTCTCTGTTCTCTCCTATATAGATAGATGAATTTGGAACTCTAAATCCAACATGGTTCGTAGTAGCTGTTTGAAACTTGACAAAATAAAGGAGTTCTCAGTTTTGTCTCTATGGTTTGTTTCCTCTTCAAGTAGCCCTAGGCACAGACTGTGGAAAAGCACTTTCATGTAGAGGGGTTGCCAAGCATCTAAGAATTAACGAGTTTCCGAAATACCAGCTAATATTTTTTCACCCAATCTGGATGATACTTGGTGGTAATGATCAGTACACAAATCCCACTTGGCTCACCAAATTTTGTTTTTCTAGGTTGAAGCGTTCGTCTACAGTAGCAGTTTTTATATTTAGGTTCCCCACTGTTCTCTCCTATATAGATAGATGAATTTGGAACTCTAAATCCAACATGGTTTGTAGTAGCTCATTGAAACTTGACAAAATAAAGGAGTTCTCTGTTTTGTCTCTATGGTTTGTTTCTTCTTCAAGTAGCCCTAAGAACAGACTGTGGAAAGAACTTTCATCGAGAGGGGTTGCCAAGCTTCTAAGAATTAACGATTTTCCGAAATACCAGCAAATATTTTTTCACCCAATCTTGATGATACTTGGTGGTAATGATCAGTACACAAATCCCACTTGCCTCACCAAATTTTGTTCTTCTAGGTTGAAGCGTTCGTCTACAGTAGCAGTTTATATTTAGGTTTCACTCTGTTCTCTCCTATATAGATAGATGAATTTGGAACTCTAAATCCAACATGGTTCGTAGTAGCTCTTTGAAACTTGACAAAATAAAAGAGTTCTCAGTTTTGTCTCTAAGGTTTGTTTCCTCTTCAAGTAGCCCTAGGCACAGACTGTGGAAAAGCACTTTCATCGAGAGGGGTTGCCAAGCTTCTAAGAATTAACGAGTTCCCGAAATACCAGCAAATATTTTTTCTCCCAATATTGATGATACTTGGTGGTAATGATCAGTACACAAATCCCACTTGGCTCACCAAATTTTGATGTCTAGGTTGAAGCGTTCGTCTACAGTAGCAGTTTTTATATTTTGGTTTCCCTCTGTTCTCTCCTATATAGATAGATGATTTTGGAACTCTAAATCCAACATTTTTTGTAGTAGCTCTTTGAAACTTGACAAAATAAAGGAGTTCTCCGTTTTGTCTCTATGGTTTGTTTCCTCTTCAAGTAGCCCTAGGCACAGACTGTGGAAAAGCACTTTCATCTAGAGGGGTTGCCAAGCTTTTAAGAATTAACGAGTTTCCGAAATACCAGCTAATATTTTTTCACCCAATCTGGATGATACTTTTGGTAATGATCAATACACAAATCCCACTTGGCTCACCAAATTTTGTTCTTCTAGGTTGAAGCGTTCGTCTACAGTAGCAGTTTTTATATTTAGGTTCCCCTCTGTTCTCTCCTATATAGATAGATGAATTTGGAACTCTAAATCCAACATGGCTGGTAGTAGCTCTTTGAAACTTGACAAAATAAAGGAGTTCTCAGTTTTGTCTCTATGGTTTGTTTCCTCTTCAAGTAGCCCTAGGCACAGACTGTGGAAAAGCACTTTCATCTAGAGGGGTTGCCAAGCTTCTAAGAATTAACGAGTTTCCGAAATACGAGCTAATATTTTTTCACCCAATCTGGATGATACTTGGTGGTAATGATCAGTACACAAATCCCACTTGGCTCACCAAATTTTGTTCTTCTAGGTTGAAGCGTTCGTCTACAGTAGCAGTTTTTATATTTAGGTTCCCCACTGTTCCCTCCTATATAGATAGATGAATTTGGAACTCTAAATCCAACATGGTTTGTTGTAGCTCATTGAAACTTGACAAAATAAAGGAGTTCTCTGTTTTGTCTCTATGGTTTGTTTCTTCTTCAAGTAGCCCTAAGGACAGACTGTGGAAATGCACCCTCATCGAGAGGGGTTGCCAAGCTTCTAAGAATTAACGAGTTTCCGAAATACCAGCAAATATTTTTTCACCCAATCTTGATGATACTTGGTGGTTATGATCAGTACACAAATCCCACTTGTCTCACCAAATTTTGTTCTTCTAGTTTGAATCGTTCGTCTACAGTAGCAGTTTATATTTAGGTTTCCCTCTGTTCTCTCTTATATAGATAGATGAATTTGGAACTCTAAATCCAACATGGTTCGTAGTAGATCTTTGAAACTTGACAAAATAAAGGAGTTCTCAGTTTTGTCTCTATGGTTTGTTTCGTCTTCAAGTAGTCCTAGGCACATACTGTGGAAAAGCACTTTCATTGAGAGGGGTTGCCAAGCTTCTAAGAATTTACGTGTTTCCAAAATACCAGCAAATATATTTTCACCCAATCTTGATGATACTTGGTGGTAATGATCAGTACACAAATCCCACTTGGCTCTCCAAGTTTTGTTCTTCTAGGTTGAAGTGTTCGTCTACAGTAGCAGTTTTTATATTTAGGTTTCACTCTGTTCACTCCTATATAGATAGATGAATTTGGAATTCTAAATCCAACATGGTTCGTAGTAGCTCTTTGAAACATGACAAAATAAAGGAGTTCTCAGTTTTGTCTCTATGGTTTGTTTCCTCTTCAAGTAGCCCTAGGCACAGACTGTGGAAAAGCACTTTCATCGAGAGGGGTTGCAAAGCTTCTAAGAATTAACGAGTTTCCGAAATACCAGCAAATATTTTTTCACCCAATCTTGATGATACTTGGTGGAAATGATCAGAACACAAATCCCACTTGGCTGACCAAATTTTATTCTTCTAGGTTGAAGCGTTCGTCTACAGTAGCAGTTTTTATATTTAGGTTTCCCTCTGCTCTCTCCTATATAGATAGATGAATTTGGAACTCTCAATCCAACATGGTTCGTAGTAGCTCTTTGAAACTTGACAAAATAAAGTGTTCTCAGTTTTGTCTATATGGTTTGTTTTCTCTTCAAGTAGCCCTAGGCACAGACTGTGGAAAAGCACTTTCATCGAGAGGGGTTGCCAAGCTTCAAAGAATTAACGAGTTTCCGAAATACAGGAAACATTTTTTTCACCCAATCTTGATGATACTTGGTGGTAATGATCATTACACAAATCCTAATTGGCTCACCAAATTTTGTACTTCTAGGTTGATGCGTTCGTCTACAGTAGCAGTTTTTATATTTAGGTTTCCCTCTGTCTCCCTATATAGATAGATGAATTTGTATCTCTAAATCCAACATGGTTTGTAGTAGCTCTTTGAAACTTGACAAAATAAAGGAGTTCTCAGTTTTGTCTCTATGGTTTGTTTCCTCTTCAAGTAGCCCTAGGCACAGACTGTGGAAAAGCACTTTCATTGAGAGGGGTTGCCAAGCTTCTAAGAATTAACGAGTTTCCGAAATACAGGAAACATTTTTTTCACCCAATCTTGATGATACTTGGTGGTAATGATCAGTACACAAATCCTACTTGGCTCACCAAATTTTGTTCTTCTAGGTTGATGCGTTCGTCTACAGTAGCAGTTTTTATATTTAGGTTTCTCTCTGTCTCCCTATATAGATAGATGAATTTGGAACTCTAAATCCAAAATGGTTTGTAGTAGCTCTTTGAAACTTGACAAAATAAAGGAGTTCTCAGTTTTGTCTCTATGGTTTGTTTCCTCTTCAAGTAGCCCTAGGCACAGACTGTGGAAAAGCACTTTCATTGAGAGTGGTTGCCAACCTTCTAAGAATTAACGAATTACCGAAATACCAGCAAATATTTTTTCACCCAATCTTGATGATACTTGGTGGTAATGATCAGTACCCAAATCCCACTTGGCTCACCAAATTTTGTTCTTCTAGGTTGAAGCGTTCGTGTACAGTAGCAGTTTTTATATTTAGGTTTCCCTCTGTTCTCTCCTATATGGATAGATGAATTTGGGACTCTAGATCCAACATGGATTGTGGTAACTCTTTGAAACTTGACAAAATAAAGGAGCTCTCAGTTTTGTCTCTATGGTTTGTTTCCTCTTCAAGTAGCCCTAGGCACAGACTGTTGAAAAGCACTTTCATTGAGAGGGGTTGCCAAGCTTCTAAGAATTAACGTGTTTCCGAAATACCAGCAAATATTTTTTAACCCAATCTTGATGATACTTGGTGGTAATGATCAGTACAGAAATCCCACTTGGCTCACCAAATTTTGTTCTTCTAGTTTGAAGTGTTCGTCTACAGTAGCAGTTTTTATATTTAGGTTTCCCTCTGTTCTCTCCTATATAGATAGATGAATTAGGAACTCTAAATCCAACATGGTTCGTAGTAGCTCTTTGAAACATGACAAAATAAAGGAATTCTCAGTTTTGTCTCTATGGTTTGTTTCCTCTGCAAGTAGCCCTAGGCACAGACTGTGGAAAAGCACTTTCATCGAGAGGGGTTGCCAAGATTCTAAGAATTAACGAGTGTCCGAAATACCAGCAAATATTTTTTCACCCAATCTTGATGATACTTGGTGGTAATGATCAGTACACAAATCCCACTAGGCTCACCAAATTTTGTTCTTCTAGGTTGAAGCGTTCGACTACAGTAGCAGTTTTTATATTTAGGTTTCCCTCTGTTCTCTCCTATATAGATAGATGAATTTGGAACTCTAAATCCAACATGGTTCGTAGTAGCACTTTGAAAGTTGACAAAATAAAGGAGTTCTCAGTTTTGTCTCTATGGTTTGTTTTCTCTTCAAGTAGCCCCAGGCACAGACTGTGGAAAAGCACTTTCATCTAGAGGGGTTGCCAAGCTTCTAAGAATTAACGAGTTTCCGAAATACCAGCAAATATTTTTTCACCCAATCTTGATGATACTTGGTGGTAATGATCAGTACACAATCCCACTTGGCTCACCAAATTTTGTTCTTCTAGGTTGAAGCGTTCGTCTACAGTACCAGTTTTTATATTTAGGTGCCCCTCTGTTCTCTCCTACATAGATAGATGAATTTGGAACTCTAAATCCAACATGGTTTGTAGTAGCTCTTTGAAACTTGACAAAAAAAAGGAGTTCTCAGTTTTTTCTCTATGGTTTCTTTCCTCTTCAAGTAGCCCTAAGCACAGACTGTGGAAAAGCAATTTCATCAAGAGGGGTTGCCAAGCTTCTAAGAATTAACGAGTCTCCGAAATACCAGAAAATATTTTTTCACCCAATCTTGATGATACTTGGTGGTAAGGATCAGTACAAAAATCCCACTTGGCTCACAAAATTTTGTTCTTCTAGGTTGAAGCGTTCATCTACAGTAGCACTTTTTATATTTAGGTTTCCCTCTGTCTCCCTATATATATAGAGGAATTTGGAACTCTAAATCCAACATGGTTTGTAGTAGCTCTTTGCAACTTGACAAAATAAAGGAGTTCTCAGTTTTGTCTCTATGGTTTGTTTCCTCTTCAATTTGCCCTAGGCACATACTGTGGAAAAGCACTTTCATTGAGAGGGGTTGCCAAGCTTCTAAGAATTTACGTGTTTCCAAAATACCAGCAAATATATTTTCACAAAATCTTGATGATACTTGGTGGTAATGATCAGTACACAAATCCCACTTGGCTCTCCAAATTTTGTTCTTCTAGGTTGAAGTTTTCGTCTACAGTAGCAGTTTTTATATTTAGGTTTCACTCTGTTCTCTCCTATATAGATAGATGAAATTGGAATTCTACATCCAACATGGTTCGTAGTAGCTCTTTGAAACATGACAAAATAAAGGAGTTCTCAGTTTTGTCTCTATGGTTTGTTTCCTCTTCAAGTAGCCCTAGGCACAGACTGTGGAAAAGAACTTTCATCGAGAGGGGTTGCCAAGCTTCTAAGAATTAACGAGTTTCCAAAATACCAGCAAATATTTTTTCACCCAATCTTGATGATACTTGGTGGAAATGATCAGTACACAAATCCCACTTGGCTCACCAAATTTTGTTCTTCTAGGTTGAAGCGTTCGTCTACAGTAGCAGTTTTTATATTTAGGTTTCCCTCTGCTCTCTCCTATATAGATAGAATGAATTTGGAACACTCAATCCAACATGGTTCGTAGTAGCTCTTTGAAACTTGACAAAATAAAGTGTTCTCAGTTTTGTCTCTATGGTTTGTTTCCTCTGCAAGTAGCCCTAGGCACAGACTGTTGAAAAGCACTTTCATTGAGAGGGGTTGCCAAGCTTCTAAAAATTAACGTGTTTCCGAAATACCACCAATTATTTTTTCACCCAATCTTGATGATACTTGGTGGTAATGGTCAATACAGAAATCCCACTTGGCTTACCAAATTTTGTTCTTCTAGTTTGAAGTGTTCGTCTACAGTAGCAGTTTTTATATTTAGGTTTCCCTCTGTTCTCTCCTATATAGATAGATGAATTAGGAACTCTAAATCCAACATGGTTCGTAGTAGCTCTTTGAAACATGACAAAATAAAGGAATTCTCAGTTTTGTCTCTATGGTTTGTTTCCTCTGCAAGTAGCCCTAGGCACAGACTGTGGAAAAGCACTTTCATCGAGAGGGGTTGCCAAGATTCTAAGAATTAACGAGTGTCCGAAATACCAGCAAATATTTTTTCACCCAATCTTGATGATACTTGGTGGTAATGATCAGTACACAAATCCAACTAGGGTCACCAAATTTTGTTCTTCTAGGTTGAAGCGTTCGTCTACAGTAGCAGTTTTTATATTTATGTTTCACTCTGTTCTCTCCTATATAGATAGATGAATTTGGAACTCTAAATTCAACATGGTTCGTAGTAGCTCTTTGAAAGTTGACAAAATAAAGGAGTTCTCAGTTTTGTCTCTATGGTTTGTTTCCTCTTCAAGTAGCCCTAGGCACAGACTGTGGAAAAGCACTTTCATCGAGAGGGGTTGCCAAGCTTCTAAGAATTAACGAGTTTCCAAAATACCAGCAAATATTTTTTCACCCAGTCTTGATGATACTTGGTGGAAATGATCAGTACACAAATCCCACTTGGCTCACCAAATTTTGTTCTTCTACGTTGAAGCGTTCGTCTACAGTAGCAGTTTTTATATTTAGGTTTCCCTCTGTTCTCTCCTATATAGATAGATGAATTTGGAACTCTAAATCAAACATGGATTGTAGTAATTCTTTGAAACATGACAAATAAAGGACTTCTCAGTTTATCTCCATGGTTTGTTTCCTCTTCAAGTAGCCCTAGGCACAGACTGTGGAAAAGCACTTTCATCAAGAGGGGTTGCCAAGCTTCTAAGAATAACGTGTTTCCGAAATACCAGCATATATTTTTTCACCCAATCTTGATGATACTTGCTGGTAATGATCAGTACACAAATCCCAATTGGCTCACCAAATTTTGTTCTTCTAGGTTGAAGTGTTCGTCTATAGTAGAAGTTTATATATTTAGGTTTCCCTCTGTTTTCTCCTATGTAGATAGATGAATTAGGATCTCTAAATCCAACATGGTTCGTAGTAGCTCTTTTAAACATGACAAAATAAAAGAGTTCTCAGTTTTGACTATAAGGTTTGTTTCCTATTCAAGTAGCCCTAGGCACAGACTGTGGAAAAGCACTTTCATCGAGAGGGGTTGCCAAGCTTCTAAGAATTAACAAGTTCCCGAAATACCAGCAAATATTTTTTCTCCCAATATTGATGATACTTGGTGGTAATGATCAGTACACAAATCCCACTTGGCTCACCAAATTTTGTTGTCTATGTTGAAGCATTCGTCTACAGTAGCAGTTTTATATTTTGGTTTCCCTCTGTTCTCCCCTAGATAGATAGACGATTTTGGAACTCTAAATCCAACATTTTTTGTAGTAGCTCTTTGAAACTTGACAAAATAAAGGAGTTCTCCGTTTTGTCTCTATGGTTTGTTTCCTCTTCAAGTAGCCCTAGGCACAGACTGTGGAAAAGCACTTTCATCTAGAGGTGTTGCCAAGCTTCTAAGAATTAACGAGTTTCCGAAATACCAGCTAATATTTTTTCACCCAATCTGGATGATACTTGGTGGTAATGATCAGAACACAAATCCTACTTGGGTCACCAAATATTGTTCTTCTAGGTTGAAGCGTTCGTCTACAGTAGCAGTTTTTATATTTAGGTTCCACTCTGTTCTCTCCTATATAGATAGATGAATTTGGAACTCTAAGTCCAACATGGTTTGTAGTAGCTCATTGAAACTTGAAAAAATAAAGGAGTTCTCTGTTTTGTCTCTATGCTTTGTTTCTTCTTCAAGTAGCCCTAAGAACAGACTGTGGAAAAGCAATTTCATCGAGAGGAGTTGCCAAGCTTCTAAGAATTAACGAGTTTCCGAAATACCAGCAAATATTTTTTCACCCAATCTTGATGATACTTGGTGGAAATGATCAGTCACAAATCCAACTTGGCTCACCAAATTTTGTTCTTCTAGGTTGAAGCGTTCGTCTACAGTAGCAGTTTTTATATTTAGGTTTCCCTCTGCTCTCTCCTATATAGATAGATGAATTTGGAACACTCCATCCAACATGGTTCGTAGTAGCTCTTTGAAACTTGACAAAATAAAGTGTTCTCAGTTTTGTCTCTATGGTTTGTTTCCTCTTCAAGTAGCCCTAGGCACAGACTGTGGAAAAGCACTTTCATCGAGAGGGGTTTCCAAGCTTCTAAGAATTAACGAGTTTCCGAAATACAGGAAACATTTTTTTCACCCAAATTTGATGATACTTGGTGGTAATGATCAGTACACAAATCCTACTTGGCTCACCAAATTTTGTTCTTCTAGGTTGATGCGTTCGTCTACAGTAGCAGTTTTTATATTTAGGTTTCCCTCTGTCTCCCTATATAGATAGATGAATTTGGAACTCTAAATCCAAAATGGTTTGTAGTAGCTCTTTGAAACTTGACAAAAGAAAGGAGTTCTCAGTTTTGTCTCTATGGTTTGTTTCCTCTTCAAGTAGCCCTAGGCACAGACTGTGGAAAAGCACTTTCATTGAGAGGGGTTGCCAACCTTCTAAGAATTAACGAGTTACCGAAATACCAGCAAATATTTTTTCACCCAATCTTGATGATACTTGGTGGTAATGATCAGTACCCAAATCCCACATGGCTCACCAAATTTTGTTCTTCTAGGTTGAAGCGTTCGTGTACAGTAGCAGTTTTTATATTTAGGTTTCCCTCTGTTCTCTCTTATATGGATAGATGAATTTGGGACTCTAGATCCAACATGGATTGTGGTAACTCTTTGAAACTTGACAAAATAAAGGAGCTCTCTGTTTTGTCTCTATAGTTTGTTTCCTCTTCAAGAAGCCCTAGGCACAGACTGTTGAAAAGCACTTTCATTGAGAGGGGTTGCCAAGCTTCCAAGAATTAACGTGTTTCCGAAATACCAGCAAATATTTTTTCACCCAATCTTGATGATACTTGGTGGTAATGATCAGTACAGAAATCCCACTTGGCTCACCAAATTTTGTTCTTCTAGTTTGAAGTGTTCGTCTACAGTAGCAGTTTTTATATTTAGGTTTCCCTCTGTCTACCTATATAGATAGAGGAATTTGGAACTCTAAAGCCAACATGGTTTGTAGTAGCTCTTTGAAACTTGACAAAGTAAAGGAGTTCTCAGTTTTGTCTCTATGGTTTGTTTCCTCTTCAATTTGCCCTAGGCACATACTGTGGAAAAGCACTTTCATTGAGAGGGGTTGCCAAGCTTATAAGAAATTACGTGTTTCCAAAATACCAGCAAATATATTTTCACCCAATCTTGATGATACTTGGTGGTAATGATCAGTACACAAATCCCACTTGGCTCTCCAAATTTTGTTCTTCTAGTTTGAAGAGTTCGTCTACAGTAGCAGTTTTTTATATTTATGTTTCACTCTGTTCTCTCATATATAGATAGATGAATTTGGAATTCTAAATCCAACATGGTTCGTAGTAGCTGTTGAAACATGACAAAATAAAGGAGTTCTCAGTTTTGTCTCTATGGTTTGTTTCCTCTTCAAGTAGCCCTAGGCACAGACTGTGGAAAAGCACTTCATCGAGAGGGGTTGCCAAGCTTCTAAGAATTAACGAGTTTAAAAAAGACCAGCAAATATTTTTTCACCCAATCTTGATGATACTTGGTGGAAATGATCAGTACACAAATCCCACTTGGCTCACCAAATTTTGTTCTTCTATGTTGAAGCGTTCGTCTACAGTAGCAAGTTTTTATATTTAGGTTTCCCTCTGTTCTCTCCTATATAGATTGATGAATTTGGAACATCTAAATCAAACATGGATTGTAGTAATTCTTTGAAACTTGACAAAATAAAGGACTTCTCAGTTTATCTCCATGGTTTGTTTCCTCTTCAAGTAGCCTAGGCACAGACTGTGGAAAAGCACTTTCATCGAGAGGGGTTGCCAAGCTTCTAAGAATTAACGTGTTTCCGAAATACCAGCATATATTTTTTCACCCAATCTTGATGATACTTAGTGGTAATGATCAGTACACAAATCCCAATTGGCTCACCAAATTTTGTTCTTCTAGGTTGAAGTGTTCGTCTACAGTAGAAGTTTTTATATTTAGGTTTCCCTCTGTTTCTCCTATGTAGATAGATGAATTAGGATCTCTAAATCCAACATGGTTCGTAGTAGCTCTTTTAAACATGACAAAATAAAAGAGTTCTCAGTTTTGACTATAAGGTTTGTTTCCTATTCAAGTAGCCCTAGGCACAGACTGTGGAAAAGCACTTTCATCGAGAGGGGTTGCCAAGCTTCTAAGAATTAACGAGTTCCCGAAATACCAGCAAATATTTTTTCTCCCAATATTGATGATACTTGGTGGTAATGATCAGTACACAAATCCCACTTGGCTCACCAAATTTTGTTGTCTATGTGAAGCATTCGTCTACAGTAGCAGTTTTTATATTTTGGTTTCCCTCTGTTCTCTCCTATATAGATAGATGATTTTGGAACTCTAATTCCAACATTTTTTGTAGTAGCTCTTTGAAACTTGACAAAATAAAGGAGTTCTCCGTTTTGTCTCTATGGATTGTTTCCTCTTCAAGTAGCCCTAGGCACAGACTGTGGAAAAGCACTTTCATCTAGAGGGGTTGCCAAGCTTCTAAGAATTAACGAGTTTCCGAAATACCAGCTAATATTTTTTCACCCAATCTGGATGATACTTGGTGGTAATGATCAGAACACAAATCCTACTTGGGTCACCAAATTTTGTTCTTCTAGGTTGAAGCGTTCGTCTACAGTAGCAGTTTTTATATTTAGGTTCCCCTCTGTTCTCTCCTATATAGATAGATGAATTTGGAACTCTAAATCCAACATGGTTTGTAGTAGCTCATTGAAACTTAAAAAAATAAAGGAGTTCTCTGTTTTGTCTCTATGGTTTGTTTCTTCTTCAAGTAGCCCTAAGAACAGACTGTGGAAAAGCAATTTCATCGAGAGGAGTTGCCAAGCTTCTAAGAATTAACGAGTTTCCGAAATACCAGCAAATATTTTTTCACCCAATCTTGATGATACTTGGTGGAAATGATCAGTACACAAAGCTCACTTGGCTCACCAAATTTTGTTCTTCTAGGTTGAAGCGTTCGTCTACAGTAGCAGTTTTTATATTTAGGTTTCCCTCTGCTCCCTCCTATATAGATAGATGAATTTGGAACTCTCAATCCAACATGGTTCGTAGTAGCTCTTTGAAACTTGACAAAATAAAGTGTTCTCAGTTTTGTCTTTATGGTTTGTTTCCTCTACAAGTAGCCCTAGGCACAGACTGTGGAAAAGCACTTTCATCGAGAGGGGTTTGAAAGCTTCTAAGAATTAACGAGTTTCCGAAATACAGGAAACATTTTTTTCACCCAATCTTGATGATACTTGGTGGTAATGATCAGTACACAAATCCTACTTGGCTCACCAAATTTTGTTCTTCTAGGTTGATGCGTTCGTCTACAGTAGCAGTTTTTATATTTAGGTTTCCCTCTGTCTCCCTATATAGATAGATGAATTTGGAACTCTAAATCCAAAATGGTTTGTAGTAGCTCTTTGAAACTTGACAAAATAAAGGAGTTCTCAGTTTTGTCTCTATGGTTTGTTTCCTCTTCAAGTAGCCCTAGGCACAGACTGTGGAAAAGCACTTTCATTGAGAGGGGTTGCAAAGCTTCTAAGAATTAACGAGTTTCCGAAATACCAGCAAATATTTTTTCACCCAAATTTGGTGATACTTGCTGGTAATGATCAGTACAGAAATCCCACTTGGCTCACCAAATTTTGTTCTTCTAGTTTGAAGTGTTCGTCTACAGTAGCAGTTTTTATATTTAGGTTTCCCTCTGTTCTCTCCTATATAGATAGATGAATTAGGAACTCTAAATCCAACATGGTTCGTAGTAGCTCTTTGAAACATGACAAAATAAAGGAATTCTCAGTTTTGTCTCTATGGTTTGTTTCCTCTGCAAGTAGCCCTAGGCACAGACTGTGGAAAAGCACTTTCATCGAGAGGGGTTGCCAAGATTCTAAGAATTAAGGAGTGTCCGAAATACCAGCAAATATTTTTTCACCCAATCTTGATGATACTTGGTGGTAATGATTAGTACACAATCCCACTTGGCTCACCAAATTTTGTTCTTCTAGGTTGAAGCGTTCGTCTACAGTACCAGTTTTTATATTTAGGTGCCCCTCTGTTCTCTCCTACATAGATAGATGAATTTGGAACTCTAAATCCAACATGGTTTGTAGTAGCTCATTGAAACTTGACAAAATAAAGGAGTTCTCAGTTTTGTCTCTATGGTTTCTTTCCTCTTCAAGTAGACCTAAGCACAGACTGTGGAAAAGCACTTTCATCAAGGGGGTTGCCAAGCTTCTAAGAATTAACGAGTCTCCAAAATACCAGAAAATATTTTTTCACCCAATCTTGATGATACTTGGGGGTAAGGATCTGTACACAAATCCCACTTGGCTCACCAAATTTTGTTCTTCTAGGTTGAAGCGTTCGTCTACAGTAACAGTTTTTATATTTAGGTTTCCCTCTGTCTACCTATATAGATAGAGGAATTTGGAACTCTAAATCCAACATGGTTTGTAGTAGCTCTTTGAAACTTGACAAAATAAAGGAGTTCTCAGTTTTGTCTTTATGGTTTGTTTCCTCTTCAATTTGCCCTAGGCACATACTGTGGAAACGCACTTTAATTGAGAGGGGTTGCCAAGCTTCTAAGAATTTACTTGTTTCCAATATACCAGCAAATATATTTTCACCCAATCTTGATGATACTTGGTGGTAATGATCAGTACACAAATCCCACTTGGCTCTCCAAATTTTGTTCTTCTAGTTTGAAGTGTTCGTCTACAGTAGCAGTTTTTATATTTATGATTCACTCTGTTCTCTCCTATATAGATAGATGAATTTGGAATTCTAAATCCAACATGGTTCGTAGTAGCTCTCTGAAACATGACAAAATAAAGGAGTTCTTAGTTTTGTCTCTATGGTTTGTTTCCTCTTCAAGTAGCCCTAGGCACAGACTGTGGAAAAGCACTTTCATCGAGAGGGGTTGCCAAGCTTCTAAGAATTAACGTGTTTCCGAAATACCAGCATATATTTTTTCACCCAATCTTGATGATACTTGCTGGTAATGATCAGTACACAAATCCCAATTGGCTCACCAAATTTTGTTCTTCTAGGTTGAAGTGTTGGTCTATAGTAAAAGTTTTTATATTTAGGTTTCCCTCTGTTTTCTCCTAGGTAGATAGATGAATTAGGATCTCTAAATCCAACATGGTTCGTAGTAGCTCTTTGAAACATGACAAAATAAAAGAGTTCTCAGTTTTGACTATAAGGTTTGTTTCCTATTCAAGTAGCCCTAGGCACAGACTGTGGAAAAGCACTTTCATCGAGAGGGGTTGCCAAGCTTCTAAGAATTAACGAGTTCCCGAAATACCAGCAAATATTTTTTCTCCCAATATTGATGATACTTGGTGGTAATGATCAGTACACAAATCCCACTTGGCTCACCAAATTTTGTTTTCTATGTTGAAGCATTCGTCTACAGTAGCTGTTTTTATATTTTGGTTTCCCTCTGTTCTCTCCTAGAAAGATAGATGATTTTGGAACTCTAAATCCAACATTTTTTGTAGTAGCTCTTTGAAACTTGACAAAATAAAGGAGTTCTCCATTTTGTCTCTATGGTTTGTTTCCTCTTCAAGTAGCCCTAGGCACAGACTGTGGAAAAGCACTTTCATCTAGAGGGGTTGCCAAGCTTCTAAGAATTAACGAGTTTCCGAAATATCAGCTAATATTTTTTCACCCAATCTGGATGATACTTGGTGGTAATGATCAGAACACAAATCCTACTTGGGTCACCAAATTTTGTACTTCTAGGTTGAAGCGTTCGTCTACAGTAGCAGTTTTTATATTTAGGTTCCCCTCTGTTCTCTCCTATATAGATAGATGAATTTGGAACTCTAAATCCAACATGGTTTGTAGTAGCTCATTGAAACTTAAAAAAATAAAGGAGTTCTCTGTTTTGTCTCTATGGTTTGTTTCTTCTTCAAGTAGCACTAAGAACAGACTGTGGAAAAGCAATTTCATCGAGAGGAGTTGCCAAGCTTCTAAGAATTAACGAGTTTCCGAAATACCAGCAAATATTTTTTCACCCAATCTTGATGATACTTGGTGGAAATGATCAGTACACAAATCCCACTTGGCTCACCAAATTTTGTTCTTCTAGGTTGAAGCGTTCGTCTACAGTAGCAGTTTTTATATTTAGGTTTCCCTCTGCTCTCTCCTATATAGATAGATGAATTTGGAACTCTCAATCCAACATGGTTCGTAGTAGCTCTTTGAAACTTGACAAAATAAAGTGTTCTCAGTTTTGTCTCTATGGTTTGTTTCCTCTTCAAGTAGCCCTAGGCACAGACTGTGGAAAAGCACTTTCATTGAGAGGGGTTTCCAAGCTTCTAAGAATTAACGAGTTTCCGAAATACAGGAAACATTTTTTTCACCCAATCTTGATGATACTTGGTGGTAATGATCAGTACACAAATCCTACTTGGCTCACCAACTTTTGTTCTTCTAGGTTGATGCGTTCGTCTACAGTAGCAGTTTTTATATTTAGGTTTCCCTCTGTCTCCCTATATAGATAGATGAATTTGGAACTCTAAATCCAAAATGGTTTGTAGTAGCTCTTTGAAAATTGACAAAATAAAGGAGTACTCAGTTTTGTCTCTATGGTTTGTTTCCTCTTCAAGTAGCCCTAGGCACAGACTGTGGAAAAGCACTTTCATTGAGAGGGGTTGCAAAGCTTCTAAAAATTAACGTGTTTCCGAAATACCAGCAAATATTTTTTCACCCAATCTTGATGATACTTGGTGGTAATGATCAGTACAGAAATCCCACTTGGCTCACCAAATTTTGTTCTTCTAGTTTGAAGTGTTCGTCTACAGTAGCAGTTTTTATATTTAGGTTTCCCTCTGTTCTCTCCTATATAGATAGATGAATTAGGAACTCTAAATCCAACATGGTTCGTAGTAGCTCTTTGAAACATGACAAAATAAAGGAATTCTCAGTTTTGTCTCTATGGTTTGTTTCCTCTGCAAGTAGCCCTAGGCACAGACTGTGGAAAAGCACTTTCATCGAGAGGGGTTGCCAAGATTCTAAGAATTAACGAGTGTCCGAAATACCAGCAAATATTTTTTCACCCAATCTTGATGATACTTGGTGGTAATGATCAGTACACAATCCCACTTGGCTCACCAAATTTTGTTCTTCTAGGTTGAAGCGTTCGTCTACAGTACCAGTTTTTATATTTAGGTGCCCCTCTGTTCTCTCCTACATAGATAGATGAATTTGGAACAATAAATCCAACATGGTTTGTAGTAGCTCATTGAAACTTGACAAAATAAAGGAGTTCTCAGTTTTTTCTCTATGGTTCTTTCCTCTTCAAGTAGCCCTAAGCACAGACTGTGGAAAAGCACTTTCATAAAGAGGGGTTGCCAAGCTTCTAAGAATTAACGAGTCTCCAAAATACCAGAAAATATTTTTTCACCCAATCTTGATGATACTTGGGGGTAAGGATCAGTACACAAATCCCACTTGGCTCACCGAATTTTGTTCTTCTAGGTTGAAGCGTTCGTCTACAGTAGCAGTTTTTATATTTAGGTTTCCCTCTGTCTACCTATATAGATAGAGGAATTTGGAACTCTAAATCCAACATGGTTTGTAGTATCTCTTTGAAACTTGACAAAATAAAGGAGTTCTCAGTTTTGTCTCTATGGTTTGTTTCCTCTTCAATTTGCCCTAGGCACATACTGTGGAAAAGCACTTTCATTGAGAGGGGTTGCCAAGCTTCTAAGAATTTACGTGTTTCCAAAATACCAGCAAATATATTTTCACACAATCTTGATGATACTTGGTGGTAATGATCAGTACACAAATCCCACTTGACTCTCCAAATTTTGTTCTTCTAGTTTGAAGTGTTCGTCTACAGTAGCAGTTTTTATATTTATGTTTCACTCTGTTCTCTCCTATATAGATAGATGAATTTGGAATTCAAAATCCAACATGGTTCGTAGTAGCTCTTTGAAACATGACAAAATAAAGGAGTTCTCAGTTTTGTCTCTATGGTTTGTTTCCTCTTCAAGTAGCCCTAGGCACAGACTGTGGAAAAGCACTTTCATCGAGAGGGGTTGCCAAGCTTCTAAGAATTAACGAGTTTCCAAAATACCAGCAAATATTTTTTCACCCATTCTTGATGATACTTTGTGGAAATGATCAGTTCACAAATCCCACTTGGCTCACCAAATTTTGTTCTTCTAGGTTGAAGTGTTCTTCTACAGTAGAAGTTTTTATATTTAGGTTTCCCTCTGTTTTCTACTATGTAGATAGATGAATTAGGATCTCTAATCCAACATGGTTCGTAGTAGCTCTTTGAAACATGACAAAATAAAAGAGTTCTCAGTTTTGACTATAAAGTTTGTTTCCTATTCAAGTAGCCCTAGGCACAGACTGTGGAAAAGCACTTTCATCGAGAGGGGTTGCCAAGCTTCTAAGAATTAACGAGTTCCCGAAATACCAGCAAATATTTTTTCTCCCAATATTGATGATACTTGGTGGTAATGATCAGTACACAAATCCCACTTGGCTCACCAAATTTTGTTGTCTATGTTGAAGCATTCGTCTACAGTAGCAGTTTTTATATTTTGGTTTCCATCTGTTCTCTCCTAGAAAGATAGATGATTTTGGAACTCTAAATCCAACATTTTTTGTAGTAGCTCTTTGAAACTAGACAAAATAAATAGTTCTCCGTTTTGTCTCTATGGTTTGTTTCCTCTTCAAGTAGCCCTAGGCACAGACTGTGGAAAAGCACTTTCATCTAGAGGGGTTGCCAAGCTTCTAAGAATTAACGAGTTTCCGAAATACCAGCTAATATTTTTTCACCCAATCTGGATGATACTTGGTGGTCATGATCAGAACACAAATCCTACTTGGGTCACCAAATATTGTTCTTCTAGGTTGAAGCGTTCGTCTACAGTAGCAGTTTTTATATTTAGGTTCTTCTCTGTTCTCTCCTATATAGATAGATGAATTTGGAACTCTAAATCCAACATGGTTTGTAGTAGCTCATTGAAACTTGAAAAAATAAAGGAGTTCTCTGTTTTGTCTCTATGGTTTGTTTCTTCTTCAAGTAGCCCTAAAAACAGACTGTGGAAAAGCAATTTCCTCGAGAGGAGTTGCAAAGCTTCTAAGAATTAACGAGTTTCCGAAATACCAGCAAAT
The DNA here is from genome assembly GCF_048772815.1 of Callospermophilus lateralis. NCBI lineage: Eukaryota > Metazoa > Chordata > Mammalia > Rodentia > Sciuridae > Callospermophilus > Callospermophilus lateralis. The sequence goes on from NW_027517184.1 coordinate 41,485, forward strand.
ATTTTTTCACCCAATCTTGATGATACTTAGTGGTAATGAACAGTACACAAATCCCACTTGTCTCACCAAATTTTGTTCTTCTAGGTTGAAGCGTTCGTCTTCAGTAGCAGTTTATATTTAGGTTTCACTCTGTTCTCTCCTATATAGATAGATGAATACGGAACTCTAAATCCAACATGGTTCGTAGTAGCTCTTTGAAAGTTGACAAAATAAAGGAGTTCTCAGTTTTGTCTCTATGGCTTGTTTCCTCTTCAAGTAGCCCTAGGCACAGACTGTGGAAAAGCACTTTCATCGAGAGGGGTTGCAAAGCTTCTAAGAATTTACGAGTTTCCGAAATACCAGCAAATATTTTTTCACCCAATCTTGATGATACTTGGTGGTAATGATCAGTACACAAATCCCACTTGTCTCACCAAATTTTGTTCTTCTAGGTTGAAGCGTTCGTCTACAGTAGTAGTTTTTATATTTAGGTTTCCCTCTGTTCTCTCCTAAATTGATAGATGAATTTGGAACTCTAAATCCAACATGGCTTGTAGTAGCTCTTTGAAACTTGACAAAATAAAGGAGTTCTCAATTTTGTCTCTATGGTTTGTTTCTTCTTCAAGTAGCCCTAGGCACAGACTGTGGAAAAGCACTTTCATTGAGATGGGTTTACAAGCTTCTAAGAATTAACGAGTTTCCGAAATACCAGCAAATATTTTTTCACCCAATCTTGATGATACTTGGTGGTAATGATCAGTACACAAATCCCACTTGGCTCACCAAATTTTGTTCTTCTAGGTTGAAGCCTTCGTCGACAGTAGCAGTTTTTATATTTAGGTTTCCTTCTGTTCTCTCCTATATAGATAGATGAATTTGGAAATCTAAATCCAACATGGATTGTAGTAGCTCTTTGAAACTTTACAAAATAAAGGACTTCTCTGTTTTGTTTCTATGGTTTGTTTTCTCTTCAAGTAGCCCTAGGCACTGACTGTGGAAAAGCACTTTCATTGAGAGGGGTTTCAAGATTCTAAGAATTAACGAGTTTCCGAAATACCAGCATATATTTTTTCAGCCAATCTTGATGATACTTGGTGGTAATGATAAGTACACAAATCCCACTTGTCTCACCAAATTTTGTTCTTCTAGGTTGAAGCGTTCGTCTACAGTAGCAGTTTATATTTAGGTTTCACTCTGTTCTCTCCTATATAGATAGATGAATTTGGAACTCTATATCCAACATGGTTCGTAGTAGCTCTTTGAAACTTGACAAAATAAAGGAGTTCTCTGTTTTGTCTATTGTTTGTTTCCTCTTCAAGTAGCCCTAGGCACATACTGTGGAAAAGCACTTTCATCAAGAGGGGTGCCAAGCTTCTAAGAATTAACGAGTTTCTGAAATACCGGCAAATATTTTTTCACCCAATCTTGAAGGTACTTGGTGGTAATGATCAGTACACAAATCCCACTTGGCTCACCAAATTTTGTTCTTCTAGGTTGAAGCGTTCGTTTACAGTAGCAGTTTATGTTTAGGTTTCACTCTGTTCTCTCCTATATAGATAGATGAATTTGTAACTCTAAATACAACATGGTGCGTAGTAGCTCTTTGAAACTTGACAAAATAAAGGAGTTCTCAGATTTGTCTCTATGGTTTGTTTCCTCTTCAAGTAGCCCTAGGCACATACTGTGGAAAAGCACTTTCATCGAGAGGGGTTGCAAAGCTTCTAAGAATTAACGAGTTTCCGAAATACCAGCAAATATTTTTTTTCACCCAATCTTGATGATACTTAGTGGTAATGATCAGGACACAAATCCACTTGGCTCACCAAATTTTGTTCTTCCAAGTTGAAGCGTTTGTGTACAGTAGCAGTTTTTATATTTAGGTTTCCCTCTGTTCTCTCCTATATGGATAGATGAATTTGGAACTCTAAAAACAACATGGATTGTAGTAATTCTTTGAAACTTGACAAAATAAAGGAGTTCTCAGTTTTGTATCTATGGTTTGTTTCCTCTTCAAGTAGCCCTAGGCACAGACTGTGGAATAGCACTTTCATCGAGAGGGTTGCCAAGCTTCTAATTAACGAGTTTCCGAAATACCAGCAAATATTTTTTCACCCAGTCTTGATGATACTTGGTGGTAATGATCAGTACACAAATCCCACTTGGCTCACCAAATTTTGTTCTTCTAGGTTGAAGCGTTCGTCTAGAGTAGCAGTTTTTATATTTAGGTTCCCCTCTGTTCTCTCCTATATAGATAGATGAATTTGGAACTCTCAATCCAACATGGTTCGTAGTACCTCTTTGAAACTTGACAAAATAAAGTGTTCTCAGTTTTGTCTCTATGGTTTGTTTCCTCTTCAAGTAGCCCTAGGCACAGACTGTGGAAAAGCACTTTCATTGAGAGGGGTTGCCAAGCTTCTATGAATTAACGAGTTTCTGAAATACAGGAAACATTTTTTTCACCCAATCTTGATGATACTTGGTGGTAATGATCAGTACACAAATCCTACTTGGCTCACCAAATTGTGTTCTTCTAGGTTGATGCGTTCGTCTACAGTAGCAGTTTTTATATTTAGGTTTCCCTCTGTCTCCCTATATAGATAGATGAATTTGGAACTCTAAATCCAACATGGTTTGTAGTAGCTCTTTGAAACTTGACAAAATAAAGGAGTTCTCAGTTTTGTCTCCATGGTTTGTTTCCTCTTCAAGTAGCCCTAGGCACATACTGTGGAAAAGCACTTTCATTGAGAGGGGTTGCCAAGATTCTAAGAATTAACGAGTCTCCGAAATACCAGCAAATATTTTTTCACCCAATCTTGATGATACTTGGTGGTAATGATCAGTACAGAAATCCCACTTGGCTCACCAAATTTTGTTCTTCTAGTTTGAAGTGTTCGTCTACAGTAGCAGTTTTTATATTTAGGTTTCCCTCTGTTCTCTCCTATATAGATAGATGAATTAGGAACTCTAAATCCAACATGGTTCGTGTAGCTCTTTGAAACATGACAAAATAAAGGAGTTCTCAGTTTTGTCTCTATGGTTTGTTTCCTCTTCAAGTAGCCCTAGGCACAGACTGTGGAAAAGCACTTTCATCGAGAGGGGTTGCCAAGATTCTAAGAATTAACGAGTGCCCGAAATACCAGCAAATATTTTTTCACCCAATCTTGAAGATACTTGGTGGTAATGATCACTACACAAATCCCACTGGGCTCACCAAATTTTCTTCTTCTAGGTTGAAGCGTTCGTCTACAGTAGCAGTTTTTATATTTAGGTTTCCCTCTGTTCTCTCCTATATAGATAGATGAATTTGGAACTCTAAATCCAACATGGTTTCAAGTAGCTCTTTGAAACTTACAAAATAAAGGAGTTCTCAGTTTTCTCTCTATGGTTTGTTTCCTCTTCAAGTATTCCTAGGAACAGACTGTGGAAAAGCACTTTCATCTAGAGGGGTTGCCAAGCTTTTAAGAATTAACGAGTTTCCGAAATACCAGCAAATATTTTTTCACCCAATCTTGATGATACTTGCTGGTAATGATCAGTACACAATCCCACTTGGCTCACCAAATTTTGTTCTTCTAGGTTGAAGCGTTCGTCTACAGTACCAGTTTTTATATTTAGGTTCCCCTCTGTTCTCTCCTACATAGATAGATGAATTTGGAACTCTAAATCCAACATGGTTTGTAGTAGCTCTTTGAAACTTGACAAAATAAAGGAGTTCTCATATTTGTCTCTATGGTTTGTTTCCTCTTCAAGTAGCCCTAGGCACAGACTGTGGAAAAGCACTTTCATCGAGAGGGGTTGCAAAGCTTCTAAGATTTAATGAGTTTCCGAAATACCAGCTAATATTTTTTCACCCAATCTTGATGATACTTGGTGGTAATGATCAGTACACAAATCCCACTTGGCTCAACAAATTTTGTTCTTCTAGGTTGAAGCCTTCGTCTGCAGTAGCAGTTTTTATATTTAGGTTTCCCTCTGTTCTCTCCTATATAGATAGATGAATTTGGAACTCTAAATTCAACATGGTTCGTAGCAGCTCTTTGACACTTGACAAAATAAAGGAGTTCTCAGTTTTGTCTCTATGGTTTGTTTCCTCTTCAAGTAGCCCTAGGCACAGACTGTGGAAAAGCACTTTCATTGAGAAGGGTTGCCAACCTTCTTTGAATTAACGAGTTACCGAAATACCAGCAAATATTTTTTCACCCAATCTTGATGGTACTTGGTGGTAATGAGCTGTACACAAATTCCACTTGGCTCACCAAATTTTATTCTTCTAGGTTGAAGCATTCGTCTACTGTAGCAGTTTTTATATTTATGTTTCCCTCTGTTCTCTCCTATATAGATAGATGAATTTGGAACTCTAAATCCAACATGGATCGTAGAAGCTCTTGGAAACTTGACAATATAAAGGAGTTCTCAGTTTTTTCTTCATGGTTTGTTTCATTTTCAAGTAGCCCTAAGCACAGACTGTGGAAAAGCACTTTCATCGAGAGGGGCTGCCAAGCTTCTAAGAATTAACGAGTTTCCGATATTCCAGCAACTATTTTTTCACCCAATCTTGATGATCCTTGGTGGTAATGATCAGTTCACAAATCCCACTTGGCTCACCAAATTTTGTTCTTCTAGGTTGAAGCGTTCGTCTACAGTAGCAGTTTTTATATTTAGGTTTCCCTCTGCTCTCTCCTATAAAGATAGATGAATTTGGAACTCTAAATCCAACATGGTTCGTAGTAGCTCTTTGAAACTTGACAAAATAAAGGAGTTCTCAGTTTTGTCTCTATGGTTTTTTTCCTCTTCAAGTAGCCCTAGGCACAGACTGTGGAAAAGCAATTTCAGTGAGAGTGGTTGTCAAGCTTCTAAGAATTAAAGATTTTCCGAAACCAGCAAATATTTTTTCAAACAATCTTGATGATACTTGGTGGTAATGATCAGTACACAAATCCCACTTGGCTCACCAAATTTTGTTCTTCTAGGTTGAAGCGTTCGTCTACAGTAGCAGTTTTTATATTTAGGTTTCCCTCTGTTCTCTCCTATATAGATAGATGAATTTGGAACTCCAAATCCAACATGGTTCGTAGTAGCTCTTTGAAACTTGACAAAATAAAGGAGTTCTCAGTTTTGTCTCTATGGTTTGTTTCCTCTTCAAGTAGCCCTAGGCACACACTGTGGAAAAACAATTTCATGGAGAGGGGTTGAACAGCTTCTAAGAATATTCGAGTTTCCGAAATACCAGCAAACATTTTTTCACCCAAACTTGATGATACTTGGTGGTAATGATCAGTACACAAATCCTACTTGGCTCACCATATTTTGTTTTTCTAGGTTTTAGCGTTCGTCTACAGTATCAGTTTTTATATTTAGGTTTCCCTCTGCTCTCTCCTATATAGATAGATGAATTTGGAACTCTAAATCCAACAAGGTTCGTAGTAGCTCTTTGAAACTTGAAAAAATAAAGGATCTCTCAGTTTTGTCTCTATGGTTTGTTTCCTCGTCAAGTAGCCCTAGGCACAGACTGTGGAAAAGCACTGTCATTGAGAGGCGTTGCCAAGCTTCTAAGAATTAACGAGTTTCCGAAATACCAGCACACATTTTTTCACCAAATCCTGATGATACTTGGTGGTAATGATCACTACACAAATCCGACTTGGCTCACCAAATTTTTCTTCTAGGTTGAAGCGTTCGTCTACAGTAGCAGTTTTTATATTTAGGTTTCCCTCTGTCTCCCTATATAGATAGATGAATTTGGAACTCTAAATCCAACATGGTTTGTAGTATATCTTGGAAACTTGAAAAAATGAAGGAGTTC
>NW_027517185.1:0-47264 GCF_048772815.1 Callospermophilus lateralis
GAACGCTTGAAACTAGAAGAGAGAAAGTTGGGCAGCCAAGTGGGATTAGTGAACTGATCATTACCACCAAGTATCATCAAGTTTTGGTGAAAAAATGTTTGCTGAGATTTCAGCAAACTAGTAGTTTTTTGGAATCTTGGCAACCCCTTTCAAACGAAAGTGTTTTTCGCCAGTCTCTGCATGGGGTACTTCAAGAGGAAACAAACCATAGAGATAGAACTTAGAACTACTTCATTTGGTCAAGTTTCAAGGAGCTAGCACAAACAGTGTTTGATTTAGAATTCCAAACACAGCTATCTATGTAGCAGAAAACAGAGTGAAACCTAAAAATTCAAAGTGTTACTGGAAACGAACGCTTGAACCTAGAAGAGTGAAAGTTGGGCAGCCAAGTGAGATTAGTGAACTGATCATTACCACCAAGTATCATCAAGATTTGGTGAAAAAATGTTTGCTGAGATTTCAGCAAACTAGTAGTTTTTTGGAAGCTTGGCAACCCCTTTCAAACGAAAGTGTTTTGCGCCAGTCTCTGCATGTGGTACTTCAAGAGGAAACAAACCATAGAGATAGAACTTAGAACTATTTCATTTTGTCAAGTTTCACCCAGCTAGCACAAACCGTGTTTGACTCAGAGTTTCAAACACATCTATCTATATAGCAGAAAACAGAGTGAAACCTAAAAATTCAAAGTGTTACTGGAAACGAACGCTTGAACCTAGAAGAGTGAAAGTTGAGCAGCCAAGTGGGATTAGTGAACTGATCATTACCACCAAGTATCATCAAGTTTTGGTGAAAAAATGTTTGCTGAGATTTCAGCAAACTAGTAGTTTTTTGGACGCTTGGCAACCCCTTTCAAACGAAAGTGTTTTTCGCCAGTCTCTGCATGGGGTACTTCAAGAGGAAACAAACCATAGAGATAGAACTTAGAACTACTTCATTTTGTCAAGTTTCACGCAGCTAGCACAAACCGTGTTTGATTCAGAGTTTCAAACACATCTGTCTATATAGCAGAAAACAGAGTGAAACCTAAAAATTCAAAGTGTTACTGGAAACGAACGCTTGAACCTAGAAGAGTGAAAGTTGGGCAGCCAAGTGGGATTAGTGAACTGATCATTACCACCAAGTATCATCAAGTTTTGGTGAAAAAATGTTTGCTGAGATTTCAGCAAACTAGTAGTTTTTTGGAAGCTTGGCAACCCCTTTCAAACGAAACTGTTTTTCGCCAGTCTCTGCATGGGGTACTTCAAGAGTTAACAAACCATAGAGATAGAACTTAGAACTACTTCATTTGGTCGAGTTTCAAGGAGCTAGCACAAACAGTGTTTGATTTACAATTCCAAACACAGCTATCTATGTAGCAGAAAACAGAGTGAAACCTAAAAATTCAAAGTGTTACTGGAAACGAACGCTTGAACCTAGAAGAGTGAAAGTTGGGCAGCCAAGTGGGATTAGTGAACTGATCATTACCACCAAGTATCATCAAGATTTGGTGAAAAAATGTTTGCTGAGATTTCAGCAAACTAGTAGTTTTTTGGAAGCTTGGCAACCCCTTTCAAACGAAAGTGTTTTGCGCCAGTCTCTGCATGGGGTACTTCAAGAGGAAACAAACCATAGAGATAGAACTTAGAACTATTTCATTTTGTCAAGTTTCACGCAGCTAGCACAAACCGTGTTTGACTCAGAGTTTCAAACACATCTATCTATATAGCAGAAAACAGAGTGAAACCTAAAAATTCAAAGTGTTACTGGAAACGAACGCTTGAACCTAGAAGAGTGAAAGTTGGGCAGCCAAGTGGGATTAGTGAACTGATCATTACCACCAAGTATCATCAAGTTTTGGTGAAAAAATGTTTGCTGAGATTTCAGCAAACTAGTAGTTTTTTGGAATCTTGGCAACCCCTTTCAAACGAAAGTGTTTTTCGCCAGTCTCTGCATGGGGTACTTCAAGAGGAAACAAACCATAGAGATAGAACTTAGAACTACTTCATTTGGTCAAGTTTCAAGGAGCTAGCACAAACAGTGTTTGATTTAGAATTCCAAACACAGCTATCTATGTAGCAGAAAACAGAGTGAAACCTAAAAATTCAAAGTGTTACTGGAAACGAACGCTTGAACCTAGAAGAGTGAAAGTTGGGCAGCCAAGTGGGATTAGTGAACTGATCATTACCACCAAGTATCATCAAGTTTTGGTGAAAAAATGTTTGCTGAGATTTCAGCAAACTAGTAGTTTTTTGGACGCTTGGCAACCCCTTTCAAACGAAAGTGTTTTTCGCCAGTCTCTGCATGGGGTACTTCAAGAGGAAACAAACCATAGAGATAGAACTTAGAACTACTTCATTTGGTCAAGTTTCAAGGAGCCTGCACAAACCGTGTTTGATTCAGAGTTTCAAACACATCTATCTATATAGCAGAAAACAGAGTGAAACCTAAAAATTCAAAGTGTTACTGGAAACGAACGCTTGAACCTAGAAGAGTGAAAGTTGGGCAGCCAAGTGAGATTAGTGAACTGATCATTACCACCAAGTATCATCAAGATTTGGTGAAAAAATGTTTGCTGAGATTTCAGCAAACTAGTAGTTTTTTGGAAGCTTGGCAACCCCTTTCAAACGAAAGTGTTTTGCGCCAGTCTCTGCATGGGGTACTTCAAGAGGAAACAAACCATAGAGATAGAACTGAGAACTATTTCATTTTGTCAAGTTTCACGCAGCTAGCACAAACCGTGTTTGACTCAGAGTTTCAAACACATCTATCTATATAGCAGAAAACAGAGTGAAACCTAAAAATTCAAAGTGTTACTGGAAACGAACGCTTGAACCTAGAAGAGTGAAAGTTGGGCAGTCAAGTGGGATTAGTGAACTGATCATTACCACCAAGTATCATCAAGTTTTGGTGAAAAAATGTTTGCTGAGATTTCAGCAAACTAGTAGTTTTTTGGAAGCTTGGCAACCCTTTCAAACGAAAGTGTTTTTCGCCAGTCTCTGCATGGGGTACTTCAAGAGGAAACAATCCATATAGATAGAACTTAGAACTACTTCATTTGGTCAAGTTTCAAGGAGCTAGCACAAACCGTGTTTGATTTAGAATTCCAAACACATCTATCTATATAGCAGAAAACAGAGTGAAACCTAAAAATTCAAAGTGTTACTGGAAACGAACGCTTGAACCTAGAAGAGTGAAAGTTGGGCAGTCAAGTGGGATTAGTGAACTGATCATTACCACCAAGTATCATCAAGTTTTGGTGAAAAAATGTTTGCTGAGATTTCAGCAAACTAGTAGTTTTTTGGAAGCTTGGCAAACCCTTTCAAACGAAAGTGTTTTTCGCCAGTCTCTGCATGGGGTACTTCAAGAGGAAACAAACCATAGAGATAGAACTTAGAACTACTTCATTTGGTCACGTTTCAAGGAGCTAGCACAAACCGTGTTTGATTTAGAATTCCAAACACATCTATCTATATAGCAGAAAACAGAGTGAAACCTAAAAATTCAAAATGTTACTGGAAACGAACGCTTGAACCTAGAAGAGTGAAAGTTGTGCAGCCAAGTGGGATTAGTGAACTGATCATTACCACCAAGTATCATCAAGTTTTGGTGAAAAAATGTTTGCTGAGATTTCAGCAAACTAGTAGTTTTTTGGACGCTTGGCAACCCCTTTCAAACGAAAGTGTTTTTCGCCAGTCTCTGCATGGGGTACTTCAAGAGGAAACAAACCATAGAGAGAGAACTTAGAACTACTTCATTTGGTCAAGTTTCAAGGAGCTAGCACAAACCGTGTTTGATTTAGAATTCCAAACACATCTATCTATATAGCAGAAAACAGAGTGAAACCTAAAAATTCAAAATGTTACTGGAAACGAACGCTCTAACCTAGAAGAGTGAAAGTTGGGCAGCCAAGTGGGATTAGTGAACTGATCATTACCACCAAGTATCATCAAGTTTTGGTGAAAAAATGTTTGCTGAGATTTCAGCAAACTAGTAGTTTTTTGGACGCTTGCCAACCCCTTTCAAACGAAAGTGTTTTTCGCCAGTCTCTGCATGGGGTACTTCAAGAGGAAACAAACCATAGAGATAGAACTTAGAACTACTTCATTTGGTCAAGTTTCAAGGAGCTAGCACAAACAGTGTTTGATTTAGAATTCCAAACACAGCTATCTATGTAGCAGAAAACAGAGTGAAACCTAAAAGTTCAAAGTGTTACTGGAAACGAACGCTTGAACCTAGAAGAGTGAAAGTTGGGCAGCCAAGTGAGATTAGTGAACTGATCATTACCACCAAGTATCATCAAGATTTGGTGAAAAAATGTTTGCTGAGATTTCAGCAAACTAGTAGTTTTTTGGAAGCTTGGCAACCCCTTTCAAACGAAAGTGTTTTGCGCCAGTCTCTGCATGGGGTACTTCAAGAGGAAACAAACCATAGAGATAGAACTTAGAACTATTTCATTTTGTCAAGTTTCACGCAGCTAGCACAAACCGTGTTTGACTCAGAGTTTCAAACACATCTATCTATATAGTAGAAAACAGAGTGAAACCTAAAAATTCAAAGTGTTACTGGAAACGAACGCTTGAACCTAGAAGAGTGAAAGTTGGGCAGCCAAGTGGGATTAGTGAACTGATCATTACCACCAAGTATCATCAAGTTTTGGTGAAAAAATGTTTGCTGAGATTTCAGCAAACTAGTAGTTTTTTGGACGCTTGGCAACCCCTTTCAAACGAAAGTGTTTTGCGCCAGTCTCTGCATGGGGTACTTCAAGAGGAAACAAACCATAGAGATAGAACTTAGAACTACTTCATTTTGTCAAGATTCATGCAGCTAGCACAAACCGTGTTTGATTCAGAGTTTCAAACACATCTATCTATATAGCAGAAAACAGAGTGAAACCTAAAAATTCAAAGTGTTACTGGAAACGAACGCTTGAACCTAGAAGAGTGAAAGTTGGGCAGCCAAGTGAGATTAGTGAACTGATCATTACCACCAAGTATCATCAAGATTTGGTGAATAAATGTTTGCTGAGATTTCAGAAAACTAGTAGTTTTTTGGAAGCTTGGCAACCCCATTCAAACAAAAGTGTTTTTCGCCACTTTCTGCATGGGGTACTTCAAGAGGAAACAAACATAGAGATGGAACTTAGAACTACTTCATTTTGTCAAGTTTCAAGGAGCTAGCACAAACCGTGTTTGATTCAGAGTTTCAAACACATCTATCTATATAGCAGAAAACAGAGTGAAACCTAAAAATTCAAAGTGTTACTGGAAACGAACGCTTGAAACTAGAAGAGAGAAAGTTGGGCAGCCAAGTGGGATTAGTGAACTGATCATTACCACCAAGTATCATCAAGTTTTGGTGAAAAAATGTTTGCTGAGATTTCAGCAAACTAGTAGTTTTTTGGAAGCTTGGCAACCCCTTTCAAACGAAAGTGTTTTTCGCCAGTCTCTGCATGGGGTACTTCAAGAGGAAACAAACCATAGAGATAGAACTTAGAACTACTTCATTTGGTCAAGTTTCAAGGAGCTAGCACAAACAGTGTTTGATTTAGAATTCCAAACACAGCTATCTATGTAGCAGAAAACAGAGTGAAACCTAAAAATTCAAAGTGTTACTGGAAACGAACGCTTGAACCTAGAAGAGTGAAAGTTGGGCAGCCAAGTGAGATTAGTGAACTGATCATTACCACCAAGTATCATCAAGATTTGGTGAAAAAATGTTTGCTGAGATTTCAGCAAACTAGTAGTTTTTTGGAAGCTTGGCAACCCCTTTCAAACGAAAGTGTTTTGCGCCAGTCTCTGCATGGGGTACTTCAAGAGGAAACAAACCATAGAGATAGAACTTAGAACTATTTCATTTTGTCAAGTTTCACCCAGCTAGCACAAACCGTGTTTGACTCAGAGTTTCAAACACATCTATCTATATAGCAGAAAACAGAGTGAAACCTAAAAATTCAAAGTGTTACTGGAAACGAACGCTTGAACCTAGAAGAGTGAAAGTTGAGCAGCCAAGTGGGATTAGTGAACTGATCATTACCACCAAGTATCATCAAGATTTGGTGAAAAAATGTTTGCTGAGATTTCAGCAAACTAGTAGTTTTTTGGAAGCTTGGCAACCCCTTTCAAACGAAAGTGTTTTGCGCCAGTCTCTGCATGGGGTACTTCAAGAGGAAACAAACCATAGAGATAGAACTGAGAACTATTTCATTTTGTCAAGTTTCACGCAGCTAGCACAAACCGTGTTTGACTCAGAGTTTCAAACACATCTATCTATATAGCAGAAAACAGAGTGAAACCTAAAAATTCAAAGTGTTACTGGAAACGAACGCTTGAACCTAGAAGAGTGAAAGTTGGGCAGTCAAGTGGGATTAGTGAACTGATCATTACCACCAAGTATCATCAAGTTTTGGTGAAAAAATGTTTGCTGAGATTTCAGCAAACTAGTAGTTTTTTGGAAGCTTGGCAACCCTTTCAAACGAAAGTGTTTTTCGCCAGTCTCTGCATGGGGTACTTCAAGAGGAAACAAACCATATAGATAGAACTTAGAACTACTTCATTTGGTCAAGTTTCAAGGAGCTAGCACAAACCGTGTTTGATTTAGAATTCCAAACACATCTATCTATATAGCAGAAAACAGAGTGAAACCTAAAAATTCAAAGTGTTACTGGAAACGAACGCTTGAACCTAGAAGAGTGAAAGTTGGGCAGCCAAGTGGGATTAGTGAACTGATCATTACCACCAAGTATCATCAAGTTTTGGTGAAAAAGTGTTTGCTGAGATTTCAGCAAACTAGTAGTTTTTTGGACGCTTGGCAAACCCTTTCAAACGAAAGTGTTTTTCGCCAGTCTCTGCATGGGGTACTTCAAGAGGAAACAAACCATAGAGATAGAACTTAGAACTACTTCATTTGGTCACGTTTCAAGGAGCTAGCACAAACCGTGTTTGATTTAGAATTCCAAACACATCTGTCTATATAGCAGAAAACAGAGTGAAACCTAAAAATTCAAAATGTTACTGGAAACGAATGCTTGAACCTAGAAGAGTGAAAGTTGGGCAGCCAAGTGGGATTAGTGAACTGATCATTACCACCAAGTATCATCAAGTTTTGGTGAAAAAATGTTTGCTGAGATTTCAGCAAACTAGTAGTTTTTTGGAACCTTGGCAACCCCTTTCAAACGAAAGTGTTTTTCGCCAGTCTCTGCATGGGGTACTTCAAGAGGAAACAAACCATAGAGAGAGAACTTAGAACTACTTCATTTGGTCAAGTTTCAAGGAGCTAGCACAAACCGTGTTTGATTTAGAATTCCAAACACATCTATCTATATAGCAGAAAACAGAGTGAAACCTAAAAATTCAAAGTGTTACTGGAAACGAACGCTTGAACCTAGAAGAGTGAAAGTTGGCCAGCCAAGTGGGATTAGTGAACTTATCATTACCACCAAGTATCATCAAGTTTTGGTGAAAAAATGTTTGCTGAGATTTCAGCAAACTAGTAGTTTTTTGGAAGCTTGGCAACCCCTTTCAAACGAAAGTGTTTTTCGCCAGTCTCTGCATGGGGTACTTCAAGAGGAAACAAACCATAGAGATAGAACTTAGAACTACTTCATTTTGTCAAGTTTCACGCAGCTAGCACAAACCGTGTTTGATTCAGAGTTTCGAACACATCTATCTATATAGCAGAAAACAGAGTGAAACCTAAAAATTCAAAGTGTTACTGGAAACGAACGCTTGAACCTAGAAGAGTGAAAGTTGGGCAGCCAAGTGGGATTAGTGAACTGATCATTACCACCAAGTATCATCAAGTTTTGGTGAAAAAATGTTTGCTGAGATTTCAGCAAACTAGTAGTTTTTTGGACGCTTGGCAACCCCTTTCAAACGAAAGTGTTTTGCGCCAGTCTCTGCATGGGGTACTTCAAGAGGAAACAAACCATAGAGATAGAACTTAGAACTGCTTCATTTTGTCAAGATTCATGCAGCTAGCACAAACCGTGTTTGATTCAGAGTTTCAAACACATCTATCTATATAGCAGAAAACAGAGTGAAACCTAAAAATTCAAAGTGTTACTGGAAACGAACGCTTGAACCTAGAAGAGTGAAAGTTGGGCAGCCAAGTGGGATTAGTGAACTGATCATTACCACCAAGTATCATCAAGTTTTGGTGAAAAAATGTTTGCTGAGATTTCAGCAAACTAGTAGTTTTTTGGACGCTTGGCAACCCCTTTCAAACGAAACTGTTTTTCGCCAGTCTCTGCATGGGGTACTTCAAGAGTTAACAAACCATAGAGATAGAACTTAGAACTACTTCATTTGGTCGAGTTTCAAGGAGCTAGCACAAACAGTGTTTGATTTAGAATTCCAAACACAGCTATCTATGTAGCAGAAAACAGAGTGAAAACTAAAAATTCAAAGTGTTACTGGAAACGAACGCTTGAACCTAGAAGAGTGAAAGTTGGGCAGCCAAGTGAGATTAGTGAACTGATCATTACCACCAAGTATCATCAAGATTTGGTGAATAAATGTTTGCTGAGATTTCAGAAAACTAGTAGTTTTTTGGAAGCTTGGCAACCCCATTCAAACAAAAGTGTTTTTCGCCACTTTCTGCATGGGGTACTTCAAGAGGAAACAAACATAGAGATGGAACTTAGAACTACTTCATTTTGTCAAGTTTCAAGGAGCTAGCACAAACCGTGTTTGATTCAGAGTTTCAAACACATCTATCTATATAGCAGAAAACAGAGTGAAACCTAAAAATTCAAAGTGTTACTGGAAACGAACGCTTGAAACTAGAAGAGAGAAAGTTGGGCAGCCAAGTGGGATTAGTGAACTGATCATTACCACCAAGTATCATCAAGTTTTGGTGAAAAAATGTTTGCTGAGATTTCAGCAAACTAGTAGTTTTTTGGAAGCTTGGCAACCCCTTTCAAACGAAAGTGTTTTTCGCCAGTCTCTGCATGGGGTACTTCAAGAGGAAACAAACCATAGAGATAGAACTTAGAACTACTTCATTTGGTCAAGTTTCAAGGAGCTAGCACAAACAGTGTTTGATTTAGAATTCCAAACACAGCTATCTATGTAGCAGAAAACAGAGTGAAACCTAAAAATTCAAAGTGTTACTGGAAACGAACGCTTGAACCTAGAAGAGTGAAAGTTGGGCAGCCAAGTGAGATTAGTGAACTGATCATTACCACCAAGTATCATCAAGATTTGGTGAAAAAATGTTTGCTGAGATTTCAGCAAACTAGTAGTTTTTTGGAAGCTTGGCAACCCCTTTCAAACGAAAGTGTTTTGCGCCAGTCTCTGCATGGGGTACTTCAAGAGGAAACAAACCATAGAGATAGAACTTAGAACTATTTCATTTTGTCAAGTTTCACCCAGCTAGCACAAACCGTGTTTGACTCAGAGTTTCAAACACATCTATCTATATAGCAGAAAACAGAGTGAAACCTAAAAATTCAAAGTGTTACTGGAAACGAACGCTTGAACCTAGAAGAGTGAAAGTTGAGCAGCCAAGTGGGATTAGTGAACTGATCATTACCACCAAGTATCATCAAGTTTTGGTGAAAAAATGTTTGCTGAGATTTCAGCAAACTAGTAGTTTTTTGGACGCTTGGCAACCCCTTTCAAACGAAAGTGTTTTTCGCCAGTCTCTGCATGGGGTACTTCAAGAGGAAACAAACCATAGAGATAGAACTTAGAACTACTTCATTTGGTCAAGTTTCAAGGAGCTAGCACAAACCGTGTTTGATTCAGAGTTTCAAACACATCTATCTATATAGCAGAAAACAGAGTGAAACCTAAAAATTCAAAGTGTTACTGGAAACGAACGCTTGAACCTAGAAGAGTGAAAGTTGGGCAGCCAAGTGAGATTAGTGAACTGATCATTACCACCAAGTATCATCAAGATTTGGTGAAAAAATGTTTGCTGAGATTTCAGCAAACTAATAGTTTTTTGGAAGCTTGGCAACCCCTTTCAAACGAAAGTGTTTTGCGCCAGTCTCTGCATGGGGTACTTCAAGAGGAAACAAACCATAGAGATAGAACTGAGAACTATTTCATTTTGTCAAGTTTCACGCAGCTAGCACAAACCGTGTTTGACTCAGAGTTTCAAACACATCTATCTATATAGCAGAAAACAGAGTGAAACCTAAAAATTCAAAGTGTTACTGGAAACGAACGCTTGAACCTAGAAGAGTGAAAGTTGGGCAGTCAAGTGGGATTAGTGAACTGATCATTACCACCAAGTATCATCAAGTTTTGGTGAAAAAATGTTTGCTGAGATTTCAGCAAACTAGTAGTTTTTTGGAAGCTTGGCAACCCTTTCAAACGAAAGTGTTTTTCGCCAGTCTCTGCATGGGGTACTTCAAGAGGAAACAAACCATAGAGATAGAACTTAGAACTACTTCATTTGGTCACGTTTCAAGGAGCTAGCACAAACCGTGTTTGATTTAGAATTCCAAACACATCTGTCTATATAGCAGAAAACAGAGTGAAACCTAAAAATTCAAAATGTTACTGGAAACGAATGCTTGAACCTAGAAGAGTGAAAGTTGGGCAGCCAAGTGGGATTAGTGAACTGATCATTACCACCAAGTATCATCAAGTTTTGGTGAAAAAATGTTTGCTGAGATTTCAGCAAACTAGTAGTTTTTTGGACGCTTGGCAACCCCTTTCAAACGAAAGTGTTTTTCGCCAGTCTCTGCATGGGGTACTTCAAGAGGAAACAAACCATAGAGAGAGAACTTAGAACTACTTCATTTGGTCAAGTTTCAAGGAGCTAGCACAAACCGTGTTTGATTTAGAATTCCAAACACATCTATCTATATAGCAGAAAACAGAGTGAAACCTAAAAATTCAAAGTGTTACTGGAAACGAACGCTTGAACCTAGAAGAGTGAAAGTTGGCCAGCCAAGTGGGATTAGTGAACTGATCATTACCACCAAGTATCATCAAGTTTTGGTGAAAAAATGTTTGCTGAGATTTCAGCAAACTAGTAGTTTTTTGGAAGCTTGGCAACCCCTTTCAAACGAAAGTGTTTTTCGCCAGTCTCTGCATGGGGTACTTCAAGAGGAAACAAACCATAGAGATAGAACTTAGAACTACTTCATTTTGTCAAGTTTCACGCAGCTAGCACAAACCGTGTTTGATTCAGAGTTTCGAACACATCTATCTATATAGCAGAAAACAGAGTGAAACCTAAAAATTCAAAGTGTTACTGGAAACGAACGCTTGAACCTAGAAGAGTGAAAGTTGGGCAGCCAAGTGGGATTAGTGAACTGATCATTACCACCAAGTATCATCAAGTTTTGGTGAAAAAATGTTTGCTGAGATTTCAGCAAACTAGTAGTTTTTTGGACGCTTGGCAACCCCTTTCAAACGAAAGTGTTTTTCGCCAGTCTCTGCATGGGGTACTTCAAGAGGAAACAAACCATAGAGATAGAACTTAGAACTACTTCATTTGGTCAAGTTTCAAGGAGCTAGCACAAACCGTGTTTGATTTAGAATTCCAAACACATCTATCTATATAGCAGAAAACAGAGTGAAACCTAAAAATTCAAAATGTTACTGGAAACGAACGCTTGAACCTAGAAGAGTGAAAGTTGGGCAGCCAAGTGGGATTAGTGAACTGATCATTACCACCAAGTATCATCAAGTTTTGGTGAAAAAATGTTTGCTGAGATTTCAGCAAACTAGTAGTTTTTTGGACGCTTGGCAACCCCTTTCAAACGAAAGTGTTTTTCGCCAGTCTCTGCATGGGGTACTTCAAGAGGAAACAAACCATAGAGATAGAACTTAGAACTACTTCATTTTGTCAAGTTTCAAGGAGCTAGCACAAACCGTGTTTGATTCAGAGTTTCAAACACATCTATGTATATAGCAGAAAACAGAGTGAAACCTAAAAATTCAAAGTGTTACTGGAAACGAACGCTTGAACCTAGAAGAGAGAAACTTGGGCAGCCAAGTGGGATTAGTGAACTGATCATTACCACCAAGTATCATCAAGTTTTGGTGAAAAAATGTTTGCTGAGATTTCAGCAAACTAGTAGTTTTTTGAATCTTGGCAACCCCTTTCAAACGAAAGTGTTTTTCGCCAGTCTCTGCATGGGGTACTTCAAGAGGAAACAAACCATAGAGATAGAACTTAGAACTACTTCATTTGGTCACGTTTCAAGGAGCTAGCACAAACCGTGTTTGATTTAGAATTCCAAACACATCTATCTATATAGCAGAAAACAGAGTGAAACCTAAAAATTCAAAATGTTACTGGAAACGAATGCTTGAACCTAGAAGAGTGAAAGTTGGGCAGCCAAGTGGGATTAGTGAACTGATCATTACCACCAAGTATCATCAAGTTTTGGTGAAAAAATGTTTGCTGAGATTTCAGCAAACTAGTAGTTTTTTGGACGCTTGGCAACCCTTTCAAACGAAAGTGTTTTTCGCCAGTCTCTGCATGGGGTACTTCAAGAGGAAACAAACCATAGAGAGAGAACTTAGAACTACTTCATTTGGTCAAGTTTCAAGGAGCTAGCACAAACCGTGTTTGATTTAGAATTCCAAACACATCTATCTATATAGCAGAAAACAGAGTGAAACCTAAAAATTCAAAGTGTTACTGGAAACGAACGCTTGAACCTAGAAGAGTGAAAGTTGGCCAGCCAAGTGGGATTAGTGAACTGATCATTACCACCAAGTATCATCAAGTTTTGGTGAAAAAATGTTTGCTGAGATTTCAGCAAACTAGTAGTTTTTTGGAAGCTTGGCAACCCCTTTCAAACGAAAGTGTTTTTCGCCAGTCTCTGCATGGGGTACTTCAAGAGGAAACAAACCATAGAGATAGAACTTAGAACTACTTCATTTTGTCAAGTTTCACGCAGCTAGCACAAACCGTGTTTGATTCAGAGTTTCGAACACATCTATCTATATAGCAGAAAACAGAGTGAAACCTAAAAATTCAAAGTGTTACTGGAAACGAACGCTTGAACCTAGAAGAGTGAAAGTTGGGCAGCCAAGTGGGATTAGTGAACTGATCATTACCACCAAGTATCATCAAGTTTTGGTGAAAAAATGTTTGCTGAGATTTCAGCAAACTAGTAGTTTTTTGGACGCTTGGCAACCCCTTTCAAACGAAAGTGTTTTTCGCCAGTCTCTGCATGGGGTACTTCAAGAGGAAACAAACCATAGAGATAGAACTTAGAACTACTTCATTTGGTCAAGTTTCAAGGAGCTAGCACAAACCGTGTTTGATTTAGAATTCCAAACACATCTATCTATATAGCAGAAAACAGAGTGAAACCTAAAAATTCAAAATGTTACTGGAAACGAACGCTTGAACCTAGAAGAGTGAAAGTTGGGCAGCCAAGTGGGATTAGTGAACTGATCATTACCACCAAGTATCATCAAGTTTTGGTGAAAAAATGTTTGCTGAGATTTCAGCAAACTAGTAGTTTTTTGGACGCTTGGCAACCCCTTTCAAACGAAAGTGTTTTCGCCAGTCTCTGCATGGGGTACTTCAAGAGGAAACAAACCATAGAGATAGAACTTAGAACTACTTCATTTTGTCAAGTTTCAAGGAGCTAGCACAAACCGTGTTTGATTCAGAGTTTCAAACACATCTATGTATATAGCAGAAAACAGAGTGAAACCTAAAAATTCAAAGTGTTACTGGAAACGAACGCTTGAACCTAGAAGAGAGAAAGTTGGGCAGCCAAGTGGGATTAGTGAACTGATCATTACCACCAAGTATCATCAAGTTTTGGTGAAAAAATGTTTGCTGAGATTTCAGCAAACTAGTAGTTTTTTGGAATCTTGGCAACCCCTTTCAAACGAAAGTGTTTTTCGCCAGTCTCTGCATGGGGTACTTCAAGAGGAAACAAACCATAGAGATAGAACTTAGAACTACTTCATTTGGTCAAGTTTCAAGGAGCTAGCACAAACAGTGTTTGATTTAGAATTCCAAACACAGCTATCTATGTAGCAGAAAACAGAGTGAAACCTAAAAATTCAAAGTGTTACTGGAAACGAACGCTTGAACCTAGAAGAGTGAAAGTTGGGCAGCCAAGTGGGATTAGTGAACTGATCATTACCACCAAGTATCATCAAGTTTTGGTGAAAAAATGTTTGCTGAGATTTCAGCAAACTAGTAGTTTTTTGGACGCTTGGCAACCCCTTTCAAACGAAAGTGTTTTTCGCCAGTCTCTGCATGGGGTACTTCAAGAGGAAACAAACCATAGAGATAGAACTTAGAACTACTTCATTTGGTCAAGTTTCAAGGAGCTAGCACAAACCGTGTTTGATTCAGAGTTTCAAACACATCTATCTATATAGCAGAAAACAGAGTGAAACCTAAAAATTCAAAGTGTTACTGGAAACGAACGCTTGAACCTAGAAGAGTGAAAGTTGGGCAGCCAAGTGAGATTAGTGAACTGATCATTACCACCAAGTATCATCAAGATTTGTTGAAAAAATGTTTGCTGAGATTTCAGCAAACTAGTAGTTTTTTGGAAGCTTGGCAACCCCTTTCAAACGAAAGTGTTTTGCGCCAGTCTCTGCATGGGGTACTTCAAGAGGAAACAAACCATAGAGATAGAACTGAGAACTATTTCATTTTGTCAAGTTTCACGCAGCTAGCACAAACCGTGTTTGACTCAGAGTTTCAAACACATCTATCTATATAGCAGAAAACAGAGTGAAACCTAAAAATTCAAAGTGTTACTGGAAACGAACGCTTGAACCTAGAAGAGTGAAAGTTGGGCAGTCAAGTGGGATTAGTGAACTGATCATTACCACCAAGTATCATCAAGTTTTGGTGAAAAAATGTTTGCTGAGATTTCAGCAAACTAGTAGTTTTTTGGAAGCTTGGCAACCCTTTCAAACGAAAGTGTTTTTCGCCAGTCTCTGCATGGGGTACTTCAAGAGGAAACAAACCATAGAGATAGAACTTAGAACTACTTCATTTGGTCAAGTTTCAAGGAGCTAGCACAAACCGTGTTTGATTTAGAATTCCAAACACATCTATCTATATAGCAGAAAACAGAGTGAAACCTAAAAATTCAAAGTGTTACTGGAAACGAACGCTTGAACCTAGAAGAGTGAAAGTTGGGCAGTCAAGTGGGATTAGTGAACTGATCATTACCACCAAGTATCATCAAGTTTTGGTGAAAAAATGTTTGCTGAGATTTCAGCAAACTAGTAGTTTTTTGGAAGCTTGGCAAACCCTTTCAAACGAAAGTGTTTTTCGCCAGTCTCTGCATGGGGTACTTCAAGAGGAAACAAACCATAGAGATAGAACTTAGAACTACTTCATTTGGTCAAGTTTCAAGGAGCTAGCACAAACCGTGTTTGATTTAGAATTCCAAACACATCTATCTATATAGCAGAAAACAGAGTGAAACCTAAAAATTCAAAATGTTACTGGAAAGGAACGCTTGAACATAGAAGAGTGAAAGTTGGGCAGCCAAGTGGGATTAGTGAACTGATCATTACCACCAAGTATCATCAAGTTTTGGTGAAAAAATGTTTGCTGAGATTTCAGCAAACTAGTAGTTTTTTGGACGCTTGGCAACCCCTTTCAAACGAAAGTGTTTTTCGCCAGTCTCTGCATGGGGTACTTCAAGAGGAAACAAACCATAGAGATAGAACTTAGAACTACTTCATTTTGTCAAGTTTCACGCAGCTAGCACAAACCGTGTTTGATTCAGAGTTTCGAACACATCTATCTATATAGCAGAAAACAGAGTGAAACCTAAAAATTCAAAGTGTTACTGGAAACGAACGCTTGAACCTAGAAGAGTGAAAGTTGGGCAGCCAAGTGGGATTAGTGAACTGATCATTACCACCAAGTATCATCAAGTTTTGGTGAAAAAATGTTTGCTGAGATTTCAGCAAACTAGTAGTTTTTTGGACGCTTGGCAACCCCTTTCAAACGAAAGTGTTTTTCGCCAGTCTCTGCATGGGGTACTTCAAGAGGAAACAAACCATAGAGATAGAACTTAGAACTACTTCATTTGGTCAAGTTTCAAGGAGCTAGCACAAACCGTGTTTGATTTAGAATTCCAAACACATCTATCTATATAGCAGAAAACAGAGTGAAACCTAAAAATTCAAAATGTTACTGGAAACGAACGCTTGAACCTAGAAGAGTGAAAGTTGGGCAGCCAAGTGGGATTAGTGAACTGATCATTACCACCAAGTATCATCAAGTTTTGGTGAAAAAATGTTTGCTGAGACTTCAGCAAACTAGTAGTTTTTTGGACGCTTGGCAACCCCTTTCAAACGAAAGTGTTTTTCGCCAGTCTCTGCATGGGGTACTTCAAGAGGAAACAAACCATAGAGATAGAACTTAGAACTACTTCATTTTGTCAAGTTTCAAGGAGCTTGCACAAACCGTGTTTGATTCAGAGTTTCAAACACATCTATGTATATAGCAGAAAACAGAGTGAAACCTAAAAATTCAAAGTGTTACTGGAAACGAACGCTTGAACCTAGAAGAGAGAAAGTTGGGCAGCCAAGTGGGATTAGTGAACTGATCATTACCACCAAGTATCATCAAGTTTTGGTGAAAAAATGTTTGCTGAGATTTCAGCAAACTAGTAGTTTTTTGGAATCTTGGCAACCCCTTTCAAACGAAAGTGTTTTTCGCCAGTCTCTGCATGGGGTACTTCAAGAGGAAACAAACCATAGAGATAGAACTTAGAACTACTTCATTTGGTCAAGTTTCAAGGAGCTAGCACAAACAGTGTTTGATTTAGAATTCCAAACACAGCTATCTATGTAGCAGAAAACAGAGTGAAACCTAAAAATTCAAAGTGTTACTGGAAACGAACGCTTGAACCTAGAAGAGTGAAAGTTGGGCAGCCAAGTGGGATTAGTGAACTGATCATTACCACCAAGTATCATCAAGTTTTGGTGAAAAAATGTTTGCTGAGATTTCAGCAAACTAGTAGTTTTTTGGACGCTTGGCAACCCCTTTCAAACGAAAGTGTTTTTCGCCAGTCTCTGCATGGGGTACTTCAAGAGGAAACAAACCATAGAGATAGAACTTAGAACTACTTCATTTGGTCAAGTTTCAAGGAGCTAGCACAAACCGTGTTTGATTCAGAGTTTCAAACACATCTATCTATATAGCAGAAAACAGAGTGAAACCTAAAAATTCAAAGTGTTACTGGAAACGAACGCTTGAACCTAGAAGAGTGAAAGTTGGGCAGCCAAGTGAGATTAGTGAACTGATCATTACCACCAAGTATCATCAAGATTTGTTGAAAAAATGTTTGCTGAGATTTCAGCAAACTAGTAGTTTTTTGGAAGCTTGGCAACCCCTTTCAAACGAAAGTGTTTTGCGCCAGTCTCTGCATGGGGTACTTCAAGAGGAAACAAACCATAGAGATAGAACTGAGAACTATTTCATTTTGTCAAGTTTCACGCAGCTAGCACAAACCGTGTTTGACTCAGAGTTTCAAACACATCTATCTATATAGCAGAAAACAGAGTGAAACCTAAAAATTCAAAGTGTTACTGGAAACGAACGCTTGAACCTAGAAGAGTGAAAGTTGGGCAGTCAAGTGGGATTAGTGAACTGATCATTACCACCAAGTATCATCAAGTTTTGGTGAAAAAATGTTTGCTGAGATTTCAGCAAACTAGTAGTTTTTTGGAAGCTTGGCAACCCTTTCAAACGAAAGTGTTTTTCGCCAGTCTCTGCATGGGGTACTTCAAGAGGAAACAAACCATAGAGATAGAACTTAGAACTACTTCATTTGGTCAAGTTTCAAGGAGCTAGCACAAACCGTGTTTGATTTAGAATTCCAAACACATCTATCTATATAGCAGAAAACAGAGTGAAACCTAAAAATTCAAAGTGTTACTGGAAACGAACGCTTGAACCTAGAAGAGTGAAAGTTGGGCAGTCAAGTGGGATTAGTGAACTGATCATTACCACCAATTATCATCAAGTTTTGGTGAAAAAATGTTTGCTGAGATTTCAGCAAACTAGTAGTTTTTTGGAAGCTTGGCAAACCCTTTCAAACGAAAGTGTTTTTCGCCAGTCTCTGCATGGGGTACTTCAAGAGGAAACAAACCATAGAGATAGAACTTAGAACTACTTCATTTGGTCAAGTTTCAAGGAGCTAGCACAAACCGTGTTTGATTTAGAATTCCAAACACATCTATCTATATAGCAGAAAACAGAGTGAAACCTAAAAATTCAAAATGTTACTGGAAACGAACGCTTGAACCTAGAAGAGTGAAAGTTGGGCAGCCAAGTGGGATTAGTGAACTGATCATTACCACCAAGTATCATCAAGTTTTGGTGAAAAATGTTTGCTGAGATTTCAGCAAACTAGTAGTTTTTTGGACGCTTGGCAACCCCTTTCAAACGAAAGTGTTTTTCGCCAGTCTCTGCATGGGGTACTTCAAGAGGGAAACAAACCATAGAGATAGAACTTAGAACTACTTCATTTTGTCAAGTTTCACGCAGCTAGCACAAACCGTGTTTGATTCAGAGTTTCGAACACATCTATCTATATAGCAGAAAACAGAGTGAAACCTAAAAATTCAAAGTGTTACTGGAAACGAACGCTTGAACCTAGAAGAGTGAAAGTTGGGCAGCCAAGTGGGATTAGTGAACTGATCATTACCACCAAGTATCATCAAGTTTTGGTGAAAAAATGTTTGCTGAGATTTCAGCAAACTAGTAGTTTTTTGGACGCTTGGCAACCCCTTTCAAACGAAAGTGTTTTTCGCCAGTCTCTGCATGGGGTACTTCAAGAGGAAACAAACCATAGAGATAGAACTTAGAACTACTTCATTTTGTCAAGTTTCAAGGAGCTAGCACAAACCGTGTTTGATTCAGAGTTTCAAACACATCTATCTATATAGCAGAAACAGAGTGAAACCTAAAAATTCAAAGTGTTACTGGAAACGAACGCTTGAACCTAGAAGAGAGAAAGTTGGGCAGCCAAGTGGGACGAGTGAACTGATCATTACCACCAAGTATCATCAAGTTTTGGTGAAAAAATGTTTGCTGAGATTTCAGCAAACTAGTAGTTTTTTGGAATCTTGGCAACCCCTTTCAAACGAAAGTGTTTTTCGCCAGTCTCTGCATGGGGTACTTCAAGAAGGAAACAAACATAGAGATAGAACTTAGAACTACTTCATTTGGTCAAGTTTTCAAGGAGCTAGCACAAACCGTGTTTGATCAGAGTTTCAAACACATCTATCTATATAGCAGAAAACAGAGTGAAACCTAAAAATTCAAGTGTTACTGGAAACGAACGCTTGAACCTAGAAGAGTGAAAGTTGGGCAGCCAAGTGAGATTAGTGAACTGATCATTACCACCAAGTATCATCAAGATTTGGTGAAAAAATGTTTGCTGAGATTTCAGCAAACTAGTAGTTTTTTGGAAGCTTGGCAACCCCTTTCAAACGAAAGTGTTTTTGCGCCAGTCTCTGCATGGGGTACTTCAAGAGGAAACAAACCATAGAGATAGAACTGAGAACTATTTCATTTTGTCAAGTTTCACGCAGCTAGCACAAACCGTGTTTGACTCAGAGTTTCAAACACATCTATCTATATAGCAGAAAACAGAGTGAAACCTAAAAATTCAAAGTGTTACTGGAAACGAACGCTTGAACCTAGAAGAGTGAAAGTTGGGCAGCCAAGTGGGATTAGTGAACTGATCATTACCACCAAGTATCATCAAGTTTTTGGTGAAAAAGTGTTTGCTGAGATTTCAGCAAACTAGTAGTTTTTTGGAAGCTTTGAACCCCTTTCAAACGAAAGTGTTTTTCGCCAGTCTCTGCATGGGGTACTTCAAGGAGGAAACAAACCATAGAGATAGAACTTAGAACTACTTCATTTGGTCACGTTTCAAGGACTATACACAAACCGTGTTGATTTAGAATTCCAAAAACATCTATCTATATAGCAGAAAACAGAGTGAAACCTAAAAATTCAAAATGTTACTGGAAACGAATGCTTGAACCTAGAAGAGTGAAAGTTGGGCAGCCAAGTGGGATTAGTGAACTGATCATTACCACCAAGTATCATCAAGTTTTGGTGAAAAAATGTTTGCTGAGATTTCAGCAAACTAGTAGTTTTTTGGACGCTTGGCAACCCCTTTCAAACGAAAGTGTTTTTCGCCAGTCTCTGCATGGGGTACTTCAAGAGGAAACAAACCATTAGAGAGAGAACTTAGAACTACTTCATTTGGTCAAGTTTCAAGGAGCTAGCACAAACCGTGTTTGATTTAGAATTCCAAACACATCTATCTATATAGCAGAAAACAGAGTGAAACCTAAAAATTCAAAGTGTTACTGGAAACGAACGCTTGAACCTAGAAGAGTGAAAGTTGGCCAGCCAAGTGGGATTAGTGAACTGATCATTACCACCAAGTATCATCAAGTTTTGGTGAAAAATGTTTGCTGAGATTTCAGCAAACTAGTAGTTTTTTGGAAGCTTGGCAACCCCTTTCAAACGAAAGTGTTTTTCGCCAGTCTCTGCATGGGGTACTTCAAGAGGAAACAAACCATAGAGATAGAACTTAGAACTACTTCATTTTGTCAAGTTTCACGCAGCTAGCACAAACCGTGTTTGATTCAGAGTTTCGAACACATCTATCTATATAGCAGAAAACAGAGTGAAACCTAAAAATTCAAAGTGTTACTGGAAACGAACGCTTGAACCTAGAAGAGTGAAAGTTGGGCAGCCCAAGTGGGATTAGTGAACTGATCATTACCACCAAGTATCATCAAGTTTTTGGTGAAAAAATGTTTGCTGAGATTTCAGCAAACTAGTAGTTTTTTGGACGCTTGGCAACCCCTTTCAAACGAAAGTGTTTTTCGCCAGTCTCTGCATGGGGTACTTCAAGAGGAAACAAACCATAGAGATAGAACTTAGAACTACTTCATTTGGTCAAGTTTCAAGGAGCTAGCACAAACCGTGTTTGATTTAGATTCCAAACACATCTATCTATATAGCAGAAAACAGAGTGAAACCTAAAAATTCAAAATGTTACTGGAAACGAACGCTTGAACCTAGAAGAGTGAAAGTTGGGCAGCCAAGTGGGATAGTGAACTTGATCATTACCACCAAGTATCATCAAGTTTTGGTGAAAAAATGTTTGCTGAGATTTCAGCAAACTAGTAGTTTTTTGGACGCTTGGCAACCCCTTTCAAACGAAAGTGTTTTTCGCCAGTCTCTGCATGGGGTACATTCAAGAGGAAACAAACCATAGAGATAGAACTTAGAACTACTTCATTTTGTCAAGTTTTCAAGGAGCTAGCACAAACCGTGTTTGATTCAGAGTTTCAAACACATCTATGTATATAGCAGAAAACAGAGTGAAACCTAAAAATTCAAAGTGTTACTGGAAACGAACGCTTGAACCTAGAAGAGAGAAAGTTGGGCAGCCAAGTGGGATTAGTGAACTGATCATTACCACCAAGTATCATCAAGTTTTGGTGAAAAAATGTTTGCTGAGATTTCAGCAAACTAGTAGTTTTTTGGAATCTTGGCAACCCCTTTCAAACGAAAGTGTTTTTCGCCAGTCTCTGCATGGTACTTCAAGAGGAAACAAACCATAGAGATAGAACTTAGAACTACTTCTTTGGTCAAGTTTCAAGGAGCTAGCACAAACAGTGTTTGATTTAGAATTCCAAACACAGCTATCTATGTAGCAGAAAACAGAGTGAAACCTAAAAATTCAAAGTGTTACTGGAAACGAACGCTTGAACCTAGAAGAGTGAAAGTTGGGCAGCCAAGTGGGATTAGTGAACTGATCATTACCACCAAGTATCATCAAGTTTTGGTGAAAAAATGTTTGCTGAGA
The DNA here is from genome assembly GCF_048772815.1 of Callospermophilus lateralis. Lineage (NCBI taxonomy): Eukaryota > Metazoa > Chordata > Mammalia > Rodentia > Sciuridae > Callospermophilus > Callospermophilus lateralis. Next base: position 21,797 of record NW_027517185.1, read on the forward strand.
TTTCAGCAAACTAGTAGTTTTTTGGACGCTTGGCAACCCCTTTCAAACGAAAGTGTTTTTCGCCAGTCTCTGCATGGGGTACTTCAAGAGGAAACAAACCATAGAGATAGAACTTAGAACTACTTCATTTGGTCAAGTTTCAAGGAGCTAGCACAAACCGTGTTTGATTTAGAATTCCAAACACATCTATCTATATAGCAGAAAACAGAGTGAAACCTAAAAATTCAAAGTGTTACTGGAAACGAACGCTTGAACCTAGAAGAGTGAAAGTTGGGCAGTCAAGTGGGATTAGTGAACTGATCATTACCACCAATTATCATCAAGTTTTGGTGAAAAAATGTTTGCTGAGATTTCAGCAAACTAGTAGTTTTTTGGAAGCTTGGCAAACCCTTTCAAACGAAAGTGTTTTTCGCCAGTCTCTGCATGGGGTACTTCAAGAGGAAACAAACCATAGAGATAGAACTTAGAACTACTTCATTTGGTCAAGTTTCAAGGAGCTAGCACAAACCGTGTTTGATTTAGAATTCCAAACACATCTATCTATATAGCAGAAAACAGAGTGAAACCTAAAAATTCAAAATGTTACTGGAAACGAACGCTTGAACCTAGAAGAGTGAAAGTTGGGCAGCCAAGTGGGATTAGTGAACTGATCATTACCACCAAGTATCATCAAGTTTTGGTGAAAAAATGTTTGCTGAGATTTCAGCAAACTAGTAGTTTTTTGGACGCTTGGCAACCCCTTTCAAACGAAAGTGTTTTTCGCCAGTCTCTGCATGGGGTACTTCAAGAGGAAACAAACCATAGAGATAGAACTTAGAACTACTTCATTTTGTCAAGTTTCACGCAGCTAGCACAAACCGTGTTTGATTCAGAGTTTCGAACACATCTATCTATATAGCAGAAAACAGAGTGAAACCTAAAAATTCAAAGTGTTACTGGAAACGAACGCTTGAACCTAGAAGAGTGAAAGTTGGGCAGCCAAGTGGGATTAGTGAACTGATCATTACCACCAAGTATCATCAAGTTTTGGTGAAAAAATGTTTGCTGAGATTTCAGCAAACTAGTAGTTTTTTGGACGCTTGGCAACCCCTTTCAAACGAAAGTGTTTTTCGCCAGTCTCTGCATGGGGTACTTCAAGAGGAAACAAACCATAGAGATAGAACTTAGAACTACTTCATTTTGTCAAGTTTCAAGGAGCTAGCACAAACCGTGTTTGATTCAGAGTTTCAAACACATCTATCTATATAGCAGAAAACAGAGTGAAACCTAAAAATTCAAAGTGTTACTGGAAACGAACGCTTGAACCTAGAAGAGAGAAAGTTGGGCAGCCAAGTGGGACGAGTGAACTGATCATTACCACCAAGTATCATCAAGTTTTGGTGAAAAAATGTTTGCTGAGATTTCAGCAAACTAGTAGTTTTTTGGAATCTTGGCAACCCCTTTCAAACGAAAGTGTTTTTCGCCAGTCTCTGCATGGGGTACTTCAAGAGGAAACAAACCATAGAGATAGAACTTAGAACTACTTCATTTGGTCAAGTTTCAAGGAGCTAGCACAAACCGTGTTTGATTCAGAGTTTCAAACACATCTATCTATATAGCAGAAAACAGAGTGAAACCTAAAAATTCAAAGTGTTACTGGAAACGAACGCTTGAACCTAGAAGAGTGAAAGTTGGGCAGCCAAGTGAGATTAGTGAACTGATCATTACCACCAAGTATCATCAAGATTTGGTGAAAAAATGTTTGCTGAGATTTCAGCAAACTAGTAGTTTTTTGGAAGCTTGGCAACCCCTTTCAAACGAAAGTGTTTTGCGCCAGTCTCTGCATGGGGTACTTCAAGAGGAAACAAACCATAGAGATAGAACTGAGAACTATTTCATTTTGTCAAGTTTCACGCAGCTAGCACAAACCGTGTTTGACTCAGAGTTTCAAACACATCTATCTATATAGCAGAAAACAGAGTGAAACCTAAAAATTCAAAGTGTTACTGGAAACGAACGCTTGAACCTAGAAGAGTGAAAGTTGGGCAGCCAAGTGGGATTAGTGAACTGATCATTACCACCAAGTATCATCAAGTTTTGGTGAAAAAGTGTTTGCTGAGATTTCAGCAAACTAGTAGTTTTTTGGAAGCTTTGCAAACCCTTTCAAACGAAAGTGTTTTTCGCCAGTCTCTGCATGGGGTACTTCAAGAGGAAACAAACCATAGAGATAGAACTTAGAACTACTTCATTTGGTCACGTTTCAAGGAGCTATCACAAACCGTGTTTGATTTAGAATTCCAAACACATCTATCTATATAGCAGAAAACAGAGTGAAACCTAAAAATTCAAAATGTTACTGGAAACGAATGCTTGAACCTAGAAGAGTGAAAGTTGGGCAGCCAAGTGGGATTAGTGAACTGATCATTACCACCAAGTATCATCAAGTTTTGGTGAAAAAATGTTTGCTGAGATTTCAGCAAACTAGTAGTTTTTTGGACGCTTGGCAACCCCTTTCAAACGAAAGTGTTTTTCGCCAGTCTCTGCATGGGGTACTTCAAGAGGAAACAAACCATAGAGAGAGAACTTAGAACTACTTCATTTGGTCAAGTTTCAAGGAGCTAGCACAAACCGTGTTTGATTTAGAATTCCAAACACATCTATCTATATAGCAGAAAACAGAGTGAAACCTAAAAATTCAAAGTGTTACTGGAAACGAACGCTTGAACCTAGAAGAGTGAAAGTTGGCCAGCCAAGTGGGATTAGTGAACTGATCATTACCACCAAGTATCATCAAGTTTTGGTGAAAAAATGTTTGCTGAGATTTCAGCAAACTAGTAGTTTTTTGGAAGCTTGGCAACCCCTTTCAAACGAAAGTGTTTTTCGCCAGTCTCTGCATGGGGTACTTCAAGAGGAAACAAACCATAGAGATAGAACTTAGAACTACTTCATTTTGTCAAGTTTCACGCAGCTAGCACAAACCGTGTTTGATTCAGAGTTTCGAACACATCTATCTATATAGCAGAAAACAGAGTGAAACCTAAAAATTCAAAGTGTTACTGGAAACGAACGCTTGAACCTAGAAGAGTGAAAGTTGGGCAGCCAAGTGGGATTAGTGAACTGATCATTACCACCAAGTATCATCAAGTTTTGGTGAAAAAATGTTTGCTGAGATTTCAGCAAACTAGTAGTTTTTTGGACGCTTGGCAACCCCTTTCAAACGAAAGTGTTTTTCGCCAGTCTCTGCATGGGGTACTTCAAGAGGAAACAAACCATAGAGATAGAACTTAGAACTACTTCATTTGGTCAAGTTTCAAGGAGCTAGCACAAACCGTGTTTGATTTAGAATTCCAAACACATCTATCTATATAGCAGAAAACAGAGTGAAACCTAAAAATTCAAAATGTTACTGGAAACGAACGCTTGAACCTAGAAGAGTGAAAGTTGGGCAGCCAAGTGGGATTAGTGAACTGATCATTACCACCAAGTATCATCAAGTTTTGGTGAAAAAATGTTTGCTGAGATTTCAGCAAACTAGTAGTTTTTTGGACGCTTGGCAACCCCTTTCAAACGAAAGTGTTTTTCGCCAGTCTCTGCATGGGGTACTTCAAGAGGAAACAAACCATAGAGATAGAACTTAGAACTACTTCATTTTGTCAAGTTTCAAGGAGCTAGCACAAACCGTGTTTGATTCAGAGTTTCAAACACATCTATGTATATAGCAGAAAACAGAGTGAAACCTAAAAATTCAAAGTGTTACTGGAAACGAACGCTTGAACCTAGAAGAGAGAAAGTTGGGCAGCCAAGTGGGATTAGTGAACTGATCATTACCACCAAGTATCATCAAGTTTTGGTGAAAAAATGTTTGCTGAGATTTCAGCAAACTAGTAGTTTTTTGGAATCTTGGCAACCCCTTTCAAACGAAAGTGTTTTTCGCCAGTCTCTGCATGGGGTACTTCAAGAGGAAACAAACCATAGAGATAGAACTTAGAACTACTTCATTTGGTCAAGTTTCAAGGAGCTAGCACAAACAGTGTTTGATTTAGAATTCCAAACACAGCTATCTATGTAGCAGAAAACAGAGTGAAACCTAAAAATTCAAAGTGTTACTGGAAACGAACGCTTGAACCTAGAAGAGTGAAAGTTGGGCAGCCAAGTGGGATTAGTGAACTGATCATTACCACCAAGTATCATCAAGTTTTGGTGAAAAAATGTTTGCTGAGATTTCAGCAAACTAGTAGTTTTTTGGACGCTTGGCAACCCCTTTCAAACGAAAGTGTTTTTCGCCAGTCTCTGCATGGGGTACTTCAAGAGGAAACAAACCATAGAGATAGAACTTAGAACTACTTCATTTGGTCAAGTTTCAAGGAGCTAGCACAAACCGTGTTTGATTCAGAGTTTCAAACACATCTATCTATATAGCAGAAAACAGAGTGAAACCTAAAAATTCAAAGTGTTACTGGAAACGAACGCTTGAACCTAGAAGAGTGAAAGTTGGGCAGCCAAGTGAGATTAGTGAACTGATCATTACCACCAAGTATCATCAAGATTTGTTGAAAAAATGTTTGCTGAGATTTCAGCAAACTAGTAGTTTTTTGGAAGCTTGGCAACCCCTTTCAAACGAAAGTGTTTTGCGCCAGTCTCTGCATGGGGTACTTCAAGAGGAAACAAACCATAGAGATAGAACTGAGAACTATTTCATTTTGTCAAGTTTCACGCAGCTAGCACAAACCGTGTTTGACTCAGAGTTTCAAACACATCTATCTATATAGCAGAAAACAGAGTGAAACCTAAAAATTCAAAGTGTTACTGGAAACGAACGCTTGAACCTAGAAGAGTGAAAGTTGGGCAGTCAAGTGGGATTAGTGAACTGATCATTACCACCAAGTATCATCAAGTTTTGGTGAAAAAATGTTTGCTGAGATTTCAGCAAACTAGTAGTTTTTTGGAAGCTTGGCAACCCTTTCAAACGAAAGTGTTTTTCGCCAGTCTCTGCATGGGGTACTTCAAGAGGAAACAAACCATAGAGATAGAACTTAGAACTACTTCATTTGGTCAAGTTTCAAGGAGCTAGCACAAACCGTGTTTGATTTAGAATTCCAAACACATCTATCTATATAGCAGAAAACAGAGTGAAACCTAAAAATTCAAAGTGTTACTGGAAACGAACGCTTGAACCTAGAAGAGTGAAAGTTGGGCAGTCAAGTGGGATTAGTGAACTGATCATTACCACCAAGTATCATCAAATTTTGGTGAAAAAATGTTTGCTGAGATTTCAGCAAACTAGTAGTTTTTTGGAAGCTTGGCAAACCCTTTCAAACGAAAGTGTTTTTCGCCAGTCTCTGCATGGGGTACTTCAAGAGGAAACAAACCATAGAGATAGAACTTAGAACTACTTCATTTGGTCAAGTTTCAAGGAGCTAGCACAAACCGTGTTTGATTTAGAATTCCAAACACATCTATCTATATAGCAGAAAACAGAGTGAAACCTAAAAATTCAAAATGTTACTGGAAACGAACGCTTGAACCTAGAAGAGTGAAAGTTGGGCAGCCAAGTGGGATTAGTGAACTGATCATTACCACCATTTATCATCAAGTTTTGGTGAAAAAATGTTTGCTGAGATTTCAGCAAACTAGTAGATTTTGGACGCTTGGCAACCCCTTTCAAACGAAAGTGTTTTTCGCCAGTCTCTGCATGGGGTACTTCAAGAGGAAACAAACCATAGAGATAGAACTTAGAACTACTTCATTTTGTCAAGTTTCACGCAGCTAGCACAAACCGTGTTTGATTCAGAGTTTCGAACACATCTATCTATATAGCAGAAAACAGAGTGAAACCTAAAAATTCAAAGTGTTACTGGAAACGAACGCTTGAACCTAGAAGAGTGAAAGTTGGGCAGCCAAGTGGGATTAGTGAACTGATCATTACCACCAAGTATCATCAAGTTTTGGTGAAAAAATGTTTGCTGAGATTTCAGCAAACTAGTAGTTTTTTGGACGCTTGGCAACCCCTTTCAAACGAAAGTGTTTTTCGCCAGTCTCTGCATGGGGTACTTCAAGAGGAAACAAACCATAGAGATAGAACTTAGAACTACTTCATTTGGTCAAGTTTCAAGGAGCTAGCACAAACCGTGTTTGATTTAGAATTCCAAACACATCTATCTATATAGCAGAAAACAGAGTGAAACCTAAAAATTCAAAATGTTACTGGAAACGAACGCTTGAACCTAGAAGAGTGAAAGTTGGGCAGCCAAGTGGGATTAGTGAACTGATCATTACCACCAAGTATCATCAAGTTTTGGTGAAAAAATGTTTGCTGAGACTTCAGCAAACTAGTAGTTTTTTGGACGCTTGGCAACCCCTTTCAAACGAAAGTGTTTTTCGCCAGTCTCTGCATGGGGTACTTCAAGAGGAAACAAACCATAGAGATAGAACTTAGAACTACTTCATTTTGTCAAGTTTCAAGGAGCTAGCACAAACCGTGTTTGATTCAGAGTTTCAAACACATCTATGTATATAGCAGAAAACAGAGTGAAACCTAAAAATTCAAAGTGTTACTGGAAACGAACGCTTGAACCTAGAAGAGAGAAAGTTGGGCAGCCAAGTGGGATTAGTGAACTGATCATTACCACCAAGTATCATCAAGTTTTGGTGAAAAAATGTTTGCTGAGATTTCAGCAAACTAGTAGTTTTTTGGAAGCTTGGCAACCCCTTTCAAACGAAAGTGTTTTGCGCCAGTCTCTGCATGGGGTACTTCAAGAGGAAACAAACCATAGAGATAGAACTGAGAACTATTTCATTTTGTCAAGTTTCACGCAGCTAGCACAAACCGTGTTTGACTCAGAGTTTCAAACACATCTATCTATATAGCAGAAAACAGAGTGAAACCTAAAAATTCAAAGTGTTACTGGAAACGAACGCTTGAACCTAGAAGAGTGAAAGTTGGGCAGTCAAGTGGGATTAGTGAACTGATCATTACCACCAAGTATCATCAAGTTTTGGTGAAAAAATGTTTGCTGAGATTTCAGCAAACTAGTAGTTTTTTGGAAGCTTGGCAACCCTTTCAAACGAAAGTGTTTTTCGCCAGTCTCTGCATGGGGTACTTCAAGAGGAAACAAACCATAGAGATAGAACTTAGAACTACTTCATTTGGTCAAGTTTCAAGGAGCTAGCACAAACCGTGTTTGATTTAGAATTCCAAACACATCTATCTATATAGCAGAAAACAGAGTGAAACCTAAAAATTCAAAGTGTTACTGGAAACGAACGCTTGAACCTAGAAGAGTGAAAGTTGGGCAGTCAAGTGGGATTAGTGAACTGATCATTACCACCAAGTATCATCAAGTTTTGGTGAAAAAATGTTTGCTGAGATTTCAGCAAACTAGTAGTTTTTTGGAAGCTTGGCAAACCCTTTCAAACGAAAGTGTTTTTCGCCAGTCTCTGCATGGGGTACTTCAAGAGGAAACAAACCATAGAGATAGAACTTAGAACTGCTTCATTTTGTCAAGTTTCAAGGAGCTAGCACAAACCGTGTTTGATTCAGAGTTTCAAACACATCTATCTATATAGCAGAAAACAGAGTGAAACCTAAAAATTCAAAGTGTTACTGGAAACGAACGCTTGAACCTAGAAGAGAGAAAGTTGGGCAGCCAAGTGGGACGAGTGAACTGATCATTACCACCAAGTATCATCAAGTTTTGGTGAAAAAATGTTTGCTGAGATTTCAGCAAACTAGTAGTTTTTTGGAATCTTGGCAACCCCTTTCAAACGAAAGTGTTTTTCGCCAGTCTCTGCATGGGGTACTTCAAGAGGAAACAAACCATAGAGATAGAACTTAGAACTACTTCATTTGGTCAAGTTTCAAGGAGCTAGCACAAACAGTGTTTGATTTAGAATTCCAAACACAGCTATCTATGTAGCAGAAAACAGAGTGAAACCTAAAAATTCAAAGTGTTACTGGAAACGAACGCTTGAACCTAGAAGAGTGAAAGTTGGGCAGCCAAGTGGGATTAGTGAACTGATCATTACCACCAAGTATCATCAAGTTTTGGTGAAAAAATGTTTGCTGAGATTTCAGCAAACTAGTAGTTTTTTGGACGCTTGGCAACCCGTTTCAAACGAAAGTGTTTTTCGCCAGTCTCTGCATGGGGTACTTCAAGAGGAAACAAACCATAGAGATAGAACTTAGAACTACTTCATTTGGTCAAATTTCAAGGAGCTAGCACAAACCGTGTTTGATTCAGAGTTTCAAACACATCTATCTATATAGCAGAAAACAGAGTGAAACCTAAAAATTCAAAGTGTTACTGGAAACGAACGCTTGAACCTAGAAGAGTGAAAGTTGGGCAGCCAAGTGAGATTAGTGAACTGATCATTACCACCAAGTATCATCAAGATTTGGTGAAAAAATGTTTGCTGAGATTTCAGCAAACTAGTAGTTTTTTGGAAGCTTGGCAACCCCTTTCAAACGAAAGTGTTTTTCGCCAGTCTCTGCATGGGGTACTTCAAGAGGAAACAAACCATAGAGATAGAACTTAGAACTATTTCATTTTGTCAAGTTTCACGCAGCTAGCACAAACCGTGTTTGACTCAGAATTTCAAACACATCTATCTATATAGCAGAAAACAGAGTGAAACCTAAAAATTCAAAATGTTACTGGAAACGAACGCTTGAACCTAGAAGAGTGAAAGTTGGGCAGCCAAGTGGGATTAGTGAACTGATCATTACCACCAAGTATCATCAAGTTTTGGTGAAAAAATGTTTGCTGAGATTTCAGCAAACTAGTAGTTTTTTGGAAGCTTGGCAACCCCTTTCAAACGAAAGTGTTTTTCGCCAGTCTCTGCATGGGGTACTTCAAGAGGAAACAAACCATAGAGATAGAACTTAGAACTACTTCATTTTGTCAAGTTTCACGCATCTAGCACAAACCGTGTTTGATTCAGAGTTTCGAACACATCTATCTATATAGCAGAAAACAGAGTGAAACCTAAAAATTCAAAGTGTTACTGGAAACGAACGCTTGAACCTAGAAGAGTGAAAGTTGGGCAGCCAAGTGGGATTAGTGAACTGATCATTACCACCAAGTATCATCAAGTTTTGGTGAAAAAATGTTTGCTGAGATTTCAGCAAACTAGTAGTTTTTTGGACGCTTGGCAACCCCTTTCAAACGAAAGTGTTTTTCGCCAGTCTCTGCATGGGGTACTTCAAGAGGAAACAAACCATAGAGATAGAACTTAGAACTACTTCATTTGGTCAAGTTTCAAGGAGCTAGCACAAACCGTGTTTGATTTAGAATTCCAAACACATCTATCTATATAGCAGAAAACAGAGTGAAACCTAAAAATTCAAAATGTTACTGGAAACGAACGCTTGAACCTAGAAGAGTGAAAGTTGGGCAGCCAAGTGGGATTAGTGAACTGATCATTACCACCAAGTATCATCAAGTTTTGGTGAAAAAATGTTTGCTGAGATTTCAGCAAACTAGTAGTTTTTTGGACGCTTGGCAACCCCTTTCAAACGAAAGTGTTTTTCGCCAGTCTCTGCATGGGGTACTTCAAGAGGAAACAAACCATAGAGATAGAACTTAGAACTACTTCATTTTGTCAAGTTTCAAGGAGCTAGCACAAACCGTGTTTGATTCAGAGTTTCAAACACATCTATCTATATAGCAGAAAACAGAGTGAAACCTAAAAATTCAAAGTGTTACTGGAAACGAACGCTTGAACCTAGAAGAGAGAAAGCTGGGCAGCCAAGTGGGATTAGTGAACTGATCATTACCACCAAGTATCATCAAGTTTTGGTGAAAAAATGTTTGCTGAGATTTCAGCAAACTGGTAGTTTTTTGGACGCTTGGCAACCCCTTTCAAACGAAAGTGTTTTGCGCCAGTCTCTGCATGGGGTACTTCAAGAGGAAACAAACCATAGAGATAGAACTTAGAACTACTTCATTTGGTCAAGTTTCAAGGAGCTAGCACAAACCGTGTTTGATTTAGAATTCCAAACACATCTATCTATATAGCAGAAAACAGAGTGAAACCTAAAAATTCAAAGTGTTACTGGAAACGAACGCTTGAACCTAGAAGAGTGAAAGTTGGGCAGCCAAGTGGGATTAGTGAACTGATCATTACCACCAAGTATCATCAAGTTTTGGTGAAAAAATGTTTGCTGAGATTTCAGCAAACTAGTAGTTTTTTGGACGCTGGGGAACCCCTTTCAATCGAAAGTGTTTTTCGCCAGTCTCTGCATGGGGTACTTCAAGAGGAAACAAACCATACAGATAGAACTTAGAACTACTTCATTTGGTCAAGTTTCAAGGAGCTAGCACAAACCGTGTTTGATTTAGAATTCCAAACACATCTATCTATATAGCAGAAAACAGAGTGAAACCTAAAAATTCAAAATGTTACTGGAAACGAACGCTTGAACCTAGAAGAGTGAAAGTTGGGCAGCCAAGTGGGATTAGTGAACTGATCATTACCACCAAGTATCATCAAGTTTTGGTGAAAAAATGTTTGCTGAGATTTCAGCAAACTAGTAGTTTTTTGGACGCTTGGCAACCCCTTTCAAACGAAAGTGTTTTTCGCCAGTCTCTGCATGGGGTACTTCAAGAGGAAACAAACCATAGAGATAGAACTTAGAACTACTTCATTTGGTCAAGTTTCAAGGAGCTAGCAAAAACCGTGTTTGATTCAGAGTTTCAAACACATCTATCTATATAGCAGAAAACAGAGTGAAACCTAAAAATTCAAAGTGTTACTGGAAACGAACGCTTGAACCTAGAAGAGTGAAAGTTGGGCAGCCAAGTGAGATTAGTGAACTGATCATTACCACCAAGTATCATCAAGATTTGGTGAAAAAATGTTTGCTGAGATTTCAGCAAACTAGTAGTTTTTTGGAATCTTGGCAACCCCTTTCAAACGAAAGTGTTTTTCGCCAGTCTCTGCATGGGGTACTTCAAGAGGAAACAAACCATAGAGATAGAACTTAGAACTACTTCATTTGGTCAAGTTTCAAGGAGCTAGCACAAACAGTGTTTGATTTAGAATTCCAAACACAGCTATCTATGTAGCAGAAAACAGAGTGAAACCTAAAAATTCAAAGTGTTACTGGAAACGAACGCTTGAACCTAGAAGAGTGAAAGTTGGGCAGCCAAGTGGGATTAGTGAACTGATCATTACCACCAAGTATCATCAAGTTTTGGTGAAAAAATGTTTGCTGAGATTTCAGCAAACTAGTAGTTTTTTGGACGCTTGGCAACCCGTTTCAAACGAAAGTGTTTTTCGCCAGTCTCTGCATGGGGTACTTCAAGAGGAAACAAACCATAGAGATAGAACTTAGAACTACTTCATTTGGTCAAGTTTCAAGGAGCTAGCACAAACCGTGTTTGATTCAGAGTTTCAAACACATCTATCTATATAGCAGAGAACAGAGTGAAACCTAAAAATTCAAAGTGTTACTGGAAACGAACGCTTGAACCTAGAAGAGTGAAAGTTGGGCAGCCAAGTGAGATTAGTGAACTGATCATTACCACCAAGTATCATCAAGATTTGGTGAAAAAATGTTTGCTGAGATTTCAGCAAACTAGTAGTTTTTTGGAAGCTTGGCAACCCCTTTCAAACGAAAGTGTTTTTCGCCAGTCTCTGCATGGGGTACTTCAAGAGGAAACAAACCATAGAGATAGAACTTAGAACTATTTCATTTTGTCAAGTTTCACGCAGCTAGCACAAACCGTGTTTGACTCAGAATTTCAAACACATCTATCTATATAGCAGAAAACAGAGTGAAACCTAAAAATTCAAAATGTTACTGGAAACGAACGCTTGAACCTAGAAGAGTGAAAGTTGGGCAGCCAAGTGGGATTAGTGAACTGATCATTACCACCAAGTATCATCAAGTTTTGGTGAAAAAATGTTTGCTGAGATTTCAGCAAACTAGTAGTTTTTTGGAAGCTTGGCAACCCCTTTCAAACGAAAGTGTTTTTCGCCAGTCTCTGCATGGGGTACTTCAAGAGGAAACAAACCATAGAGATAGAACTTAGAACTACTTCATTTTGTCAAGTTTCACGCATCTAGCACAAACCGTGTTTGATTCAGAGTTTCGAACACATCTATCTATATAGCAGAAAACAGAGTGAAACCTAAAAATTCAAAGTGTTACTGGAAACGAACGCTTGAACCTAGAAGAGTGAAAGTTGGGCAGCCAAGTGGGATTAGTGAACTGATCATTACCACCAAGTATCATCAAGTTTTGGTGAAAAAATGTTTGCTGAGATTTCAGCAAACTAGTAGTTTTTTGGACGCTTGGCAACCCCTTTCAAACGAAAGTGTTTTTCGCCAGTCTCTGCATGGGGTACTTCAAGAGGAAACAAACCATAGAGATAGAACTTAGAACTACTTCATTTGGTCAAGTTTCAAGGAGCTAGCACAAACCGTGTTTGATTTAGAATTCCAAACACATCTATCTATATAGCAGAAAACAGAGTGAAACCTAAAAATTCAAAATGTTACTGGAAACGAACGCTTGAACCTAGAAGAGTGAAAGTTGGGCAGCCAAGTGGGATTAGTGAACTGATCATTACCACCAAGTATCATCAAGTTTTGGTGAAAAAATGTTTGCTGAGATTTCAGCAAACTAGTAGTTTTTTGGACGCTTGGCAACCCCTTTCAAACGAAAGTGTTTTTCGCCAGTCTCTGCATGGGGTACTTCAAGAGGAAACAAACCATAGAGATAGAACTTAGAACTACTTCATTTTGTCAAGTTTCAAGGAGCTAGCACAAACCGTGTTTGATTCAGAGTTTCAAACACATCTATCTATATAGCAGAAAACAGAGTGAAACCTAAAAATTCAAAGTGTTACTGGAAACGAACGCTTGAACCTAGAAGAGAGAAAGCTGGGCAGCCAAGTGGGATTAGTGAACTGATCATTACCACCAAGTATCATCAAGTTTTGGTGAAAAAATGTTTGCTGAGATTTCAGCAAACTGGTAGTTTTTTGGACGCTTGGCAACCCCTTTCAAACGAAAGTGTTTTGCGCCAGTCTCTGCATGGGGTACTTCAAGAGGAAACAAACCATAGAGATAGAACTTAGAACTACTTCATTTGGTCAAGTTTCAAGGAGCTAGCACAAACCGTGTTTGATTTAGAATTCCAAACACATCTATCTATATAGCAGAAAACAGAGTGAAACCTAAAAATTCAAAGTGTTACTGGAAACGAACGCTTGAACCTAGAAGAGTGAAAGTTGGGCAGCCAAGTGGGATTAGTGAACTGATCATTACCACCAAGTATCATCAAGTTTTGGTGAAAAAATGTTTGCTGAGATTTCAGCAAACTAGTAGTTTTTTGGACGCTGGGGAACCCCTTTCAATCGAAAGTGTTTTTCGCCAGTCTCTGCATGGGGTACTTCAAGAGGAAACAAACCATACAGATAGAACTTAGAACTACTTCATTTGGTCAAGTTTCAAGGAGCTAGCACAAACCGTGTTTGATTTAGAATTCCAAACACATCTATCTATATAGCAGAAAACAGAGTGAAACCTAAAAATTCAAAATGTTACTGGAAACGAACGCTTGAACCTAGAAGAGTGAAAGTTGGGCAGCCAAGTGGGATTAGTGAACTGATCATTACCACCAAGTATCATCAAGTTTTGGTGAAAAAATGTTTGCTGAGATTTCAGCAAACTAGTAGTTTTTTGGACGCTTGGCAACCCCTTTCAAACGAAAGTGTTTTTCGCCAGTCTCTGCATGGGGTACTTCAAGAGGAAACAAACCATAGAGATAGAACTTAGAACTACTTCATTTGGTCAAGTTTCAAGGAGCTAGCAAAAACCGTGTTTGATTCAGAGTTTCAAACACATCTATCTATATAGCAGAAAACAGAGTGAAACCTAAAAATTCAAAGTGTTACTGGAAACGAACGCTTGAACCTAGAAGAGTGAAAGTTGGGCAGCCAAGTGAGATTAGTGAACTGATCATTACCACCAAGTATCATCAAGATTTGGTGAAAAAATGTTTGCTGAGATTTCAGCAAACTAGTAGTTTTTTGGAATCTTGGCAACCCCTTTCAAACGAAAGTGTTTTTCGCCAGTCTCTGCATGGGGTACTTCAAGAGGAAACAAACCATAGAGATAGAACTTAGAACTACTTCATTTGGTCAAGTTTCAAGGAGCTAGCACAAACAGTGTTTGATTTAGAATTCCAAACACAGCTATCTATGTAGCAGAAAACAGAGTGAAACCTAAAAATTCAAAGTGTTACTGGAAACGAACGCTTGAACCTAGAAGAGTGAAAGTTGGGCAGCCAAGTGGGATTAGTGAACTGATCATTACCACCAAGTATCATCAAGTTTTGGTGAAAAAATGTTTGCTGAGATTTCAGCAAACTAGTAGTTTTTTGGACGCTTGGCAACCCGTTTCAAACGAAAGTGTTTTTCGCCAGTCTCTGCATGGGGTACTTCAAGAGGAAACAAACCATAGAGATAGAACTTAGAACTACTTCATTTGGTCAAGTTTCAAGGAGCTAGCACAAACCGTGTTTGATTCAGAGTTTCAAACACATCTATCTATATAGCAGAGAACAGAGTGAAACCTAAAAATTCAAAGTGTTACTGGAAACGAACGCTTGAACCTAGAAGAGTGAAAGTTGGGCAGCCAAGTGAGATTAGTGAACTGATCATTACCACCAAGTATCATCAAGATTTGGTGAAAAAATGTTTGCTGAGATTTCAGCAAACTAGTAGTTTTTTGGAAGCTTGGCAACCCCTTTCAAACGAAAGTGTTTTTCGCCAGTCTCTGCATGGGGTACTTCAAGAGGAAACAAACCATAGAGATAGAACTTAGAACTATTTCATTTTGTCAAGTTTCACGCAGCTAGCACAAACCGTGTTTGACTCAGAATTTCAAACACATCTATCTATATAGCAGAAAACAGAGTGAAACCTAAAAATTCAAAATGTTACTGGAAACGAACGCTTGAACCTAGAAGAGTGAAAGTTGGGCAGCCAAGTGGGATTAGTGAACTGATCATTACCACCAAGTATCATCAAGTTTTGGTGAAAAAATGTTTGCTGAGATTTCAGCAAACTAGTAGTTTTTTGGAAGCTTGGCAACCCCTTTCAAACGAAAGTGTTTTTCGCCAGTCTCTGCATGGGGTACTTCAAGAGGAAACAAACCATAGAGATAGAACTTAGAACTACTTCATTTTGTCAAGTTTCACGCATCTAGCACAAACCGTGTTTGATTCAGAGTTTCGAACACATCTATCTATATAGCAGAAAACAGAGTGAAACCTAAAAATTCAAAGTGTTACTGGAAACGAACGCTTGAACCTAGAAGAGTGAAAGTTGGGCAGCCAAGTGGGATTAGTGAACTGATCATTACCACCAAGTATCATCAAGTTTTGGTGAAAAAATGTTTGCTGAGATTTCAGCAAACTAGTAGTTTTTTGGACGCTTGGCAACCCCTTTCAAACGAAAGTGTTTTTCGCCAGTCTCTGCATGGGGTACTTCAAGAGGAAACAAACCATAGAGATAGAACTTAGAACTACTTCATTTGGTCAAGTTTCAAGGAGCTAGCACAAACCGTGTTTGATTTAGAATTCCAAACACATCTATCTATATAGCAGAAAACAGAGTGAAACCTAAAAATTCAAAATGTTACTGGAAACGAACGCTTGAACCTAGAAGAGTGAAAGTTGGGCAGCCAAGTGGGATTAGTGAACTGATCATTACCACCAAGTATCATCAAGTTTTGGTGAAAAAATGTTTGCTGAGATTTCAGCAAACTAGTAGATTTTTGGACGCTTGGCAACCCCTTTCAAACGAAAGTGTTTTTCGCCAGTCTCTGCATGGGGTACTTCAAGAGGAAACAAACCATAGAGATAGAACTTAGAACTACTTCATTTTGTCAAGTTTCAAGGAGCTAGCACAAACCGTGTTTGATTCAGAGTTTCAAACACATCTATCTATATAGCAGAAAACAGAGTGAAACCTAAAAATTCAAAGTGTTACTGGAAACGAACGCTTGAACCTAGAAGAGAGAAAGCTGGGCAGCCAAGTGGGATTAGTGAACTGATCATTACCACCAAGTATCATCAAGTTTTGGTGAAAAAATGTTTGCTGAGATTTCAGCAAACTGGTAGTTTTTTGGACGCTTGGCAACCCCTTTCAAACGAAAGTGTTTTGCGCCAGTCTCTGCATGGGGTACTTCAAGAGGAAACAAACCATAGAGATAGAACTTAGAACTACTTCATTTGGTCAAGTTTCAAGGAGCTAGCACAAACCGTGTTTGATTTAGAATTCCAAACACATCTATCTATATAGCAGAAAACAGAGTGAAACCTAAAAATTCAAAGTGTTACTGGAAACGAACGCTTGAACCTAGAAGAGTGAAAGTTGGGCAGCCAAGTGGGATTAGTGAACTGATCATTACCACCAAGTATCATCAAGTTTTGGTGAAAAAATGTTTGCTGAGATTTCAGCAAACTAGTAGTTTTTTGGACGCTGGGCAACCCCTTTCAAACGAAAGTGTTTTTCGCCAGTCTCTGCATGGGGTACTTCAAGAGGAAACAAACCATAGAGATAGAACTTAGAACTACTTCATTTGGTCAAGTTTCAAGGAGCTAGCACAAACCGTGTTTGATTTAGAATTCCAAACACATCTATCTATATAGCAGAAAACAGAGTGAAACCTAAAAATTCAAAATGTTACTGGAAACGAACGCTTGAACCTAGAAGAGTGAAAGTTGGGCAGCCAAGTGGGATTAGTGAACTGATCATTACCACCAAGTATCATCAAGTTTTGGTGAAAAAATGTTTGCTGAGATTTCAGCAAACTAGTAGTTTTTTGGACGCTTGGCAACCCCTTTCAAACGAAAGTGTTTTTCGCCAGTCTCTGCATGGTGTACTTCAAGAGGAAACAAACCATAGAGATAGAACTTAGAACTACTTCATTTTGTCAAGTTTCAAGGAGCTAGCACAAACCGTGTTTGATTCAGAGTTTCAAACACATCTATCTATATAGCAGAAAACAGAGTGAAACCTAAAAATTCAAAGTGTTACTGGAAACGAACGCTTGAACCTAGAAGAGAGAAAGTTGGGCAGCCAAGTGGGATTAGTGAACTGATCATTACCACCAAGTATCATCAAGTTTTGGTGAAAAAATGTTTGCTGAGATTTCAGCAAACTAGTAGTTTTTTGGAATCTTGGCAACCCCTTTCAAACGAAAGTGTTTTTCGCCAGTCTCTGCATGGGGTACTTCAAGAGGAAACAAACCATAGAGATAGAACTTAGAACTACTTCATTTGGTCAAGTTTCAAGGAGCTAGCACAAACAGTGTTTGATTTAGAATTCCAAACACAGCTATCTATGTAGCAGAAAACAGAGTGAAACCTAAAAATTCAAAGTGTTACTGGAAACGAACGCTTGAACCTAGAAGAGTGAAAGTTGGGCAGCCAAGTGGGATTAGTGAACTGATCATTACCACCAAGTATCATCAAGTTTTGGTGAAAAAATGTTTGCTGAGATTTCAGCAAACTAGTAGTTTTTTGGACGCTTGGCAACCCCTTTCAAACGAAAGTGTTTTTCGCCAGTCTCTGCATGGGGTACTTCAAGAGGAAACAAACCATAGAGATAGAACTTAGAACTACTTCATTTGGTCAAGTTTCAAGGAGCTAGCAAAAACCGTGTTTGATTCAGAGTTTCAAACACATCTATCTATATAGCAGAAAACAGAGTGAAACCTAAAATTTCAAAGTGTTACTGGAAACGAACGCTTGAACCTAGAAGAGTGAAAGTTGGGCAGCCAAGTGAGATTAGTGAACTGATCATTACCACCAAGTATCATCAAGATTTGGTGAAAAAATGTTTGCTGAGATTTCAGCAAACTAGTAGTTTTTTGGAAGCTTGGCAACCCCTTTCAAACGAAAGTGTTTTTCGCCAGTCTCTGCATGGGGTACTTCAAGAGGAAACAAACCATAGAGATAGAACTTAGAACTATTTCATTTTGTCAAGTTTCACGCAGCTAGCACAAACCGTGTTTGACTCAGAATTTCAAACACATCTATCTATATAGCAGAAAACAGAGTGAAACCTAAAAATTCAAAATGTTACTGGAAACGAACGCTTGAACCTAGAAGAGTGAAAGTTGGGCAGCCAAGTGGGATTAGTGAACTGATCATTACCACCAAGTATCATCAAGTTTTGGTGAAAAAATGTTTGCTGAGATTTCAGCAAACTAGTAGTTTTTTGGAAGCTTGGCAACCCCTTTCAAACGAAAGTGTTTTTCGCCAGTCTCTGCATGGGGTACTTCAAGAGGAAACAAACCATAGAGATAGAACTTAGAACTACTTCATTTTGTCAAGTTTCACGCATCTAGCACAAACCGTGTTTGATTCAGAGTTTCGAACACATCTATCTATATAGCAGAAAACAGAGTGAAATCTAAAAATTCAAAGTGTTACTGGAAATGAACGCTTGAACCTAGAAGAGTGAAAGTTGGGCAGCCAAGTGGGATTAGTGAACTGATCATTACCACCAAGTATCATCAAGTTTTGGTGAAAAAATGTTTGCTGAGATTTCAGCAAACTAGTAGTTTTTTGGACGCTTGCAACCCCTTTCAAACGAAAGTGTTTTTCGCCAGTCTCTGCATGGGGTACTTCAAAAGGAAACAAACCATAGAGATAGAACTTAGAACTACTTCATTTGGTCAAGTTTCAAGGAGCTAGCACAAACCGTGTTTGATTTAGAATTCCAAACACATCTATCTATATAGCAGAAAACAGAGTGAAACCTAAAAATTCAAAATGTTACTGGAAACGAACGCTTGAACCTAGAAGAGTGAAAGTTGGGCAGCCAAGTGGGATTAGTGAACTGATCATTACCACCAAGTATCATCAAGTTTTGGTGAAAAAATGTTTGCTGAGATTTCAGCAAACTAGTAGTTTTTTGGACGCTTGGCAACCCCTTTCAAACGAAAGTGTTTTTCGCCAGTCTCTGCATGGGGTACTTCAAGAGGAAACAAACCATAGAGATAGAACTTAGAACTACTTCATTTTGTCAAGTTTCAAGGAGCTAGCACAAACCGTGTTTGATTCAGAGTTTCAAACACATCTATCTATATAGCAGAAACCAGAGTGAAACCTAAAAATTCAAAGTGTTACTGGAAACGAACGCTTGAACCTAGAAGAGAGAAAGTTGGGCAGCCAAGTGGGATTAGTGAACTGATCATTACCACCAAGTATCATCAAGTTTTGGTGAAAAAATTTTGCTGAGATTTCAGCAAACTAGTAGTTTTTTGGAAGCTTGGCAACCCCTTTCAAACGAAAGTGTTTTTCGCCAGTCTCTGCATGGGGTACTTCAAGAGGAAACAAACCATAGAGATAGAACTTAGAACTACTTCATTTGGTCAAGTTTCAAGGAGCTAGCACAAACCGTGTTTGATTTAGAATTCCAAACACAGCTATCTATGTAGCAGAAAACAGAGTGAAACCTAAAAATTCAAAGTGTTACTGGAAACGAACGCTTGAACCTAGAAGAGTGAAAGTTGGGCAGCCAAGTGGGATTAGTGAACTGATCATTACCACCAAGTATCATCAAGTTTTGGTGAAAAAATGTTTGCTGAGATTTCAGCAAACTAGTAGTTTTTTGGACGCTTGGCAACCCCTTTCAAACGAAAGTGTTTTTCGCCAGTCTCTGCATGGGGTACTTCAAGAGGAAACAAACCATAGAGATAGAACTTAGAACTACTTCATTTGGTCAAGTTTCAAGGAGCTAGCACAAACCGTGTTTGATTCAGAGTTTCAAACACATCTATCTATATAGCAGAAAACAGAGTGAAACCTAAAAATTCAAAGTGTTACTGGAAACGAACGCTTGAACCTAGAAGAGTGAAAGTTGGGCAGCCAAGTGAGATTAGTGAACTGATCATTACCACCAAGTATCATCAAGATTTGGTGAAAAAATGTTTGCTGAGATTTCAGCAAACTAGTAGTTTTTTGGAAGGTTGGCAACCCCTTTCAAACGAAAGTGTTTTTCGCCAGTCTCTGCATGGGGTACTTCAAGAGGAAACAAACCATAGAGATAGAACTTAGAACTATTTCATTTTGTCAAGTTTCACGCATCTAGCACAAACCGTGTTTGATTCAGAGTTTCGAACACATCTATCTATATAGCAGAAAACAGAGTGAAACCTAAAAATTCAACGTGTTACTGGAAACGAACGCTTGAACCTAGAAGAGTGAAAGTTGGGCAGCCAAGTGGGATTAGTGAACTGATCATTACCACCAAGTATCATCAAGTTTTGGTGAAAAAATGTTTGCTGAGATTTCAGCAAACTAGTAGTTTTTTGGACGCTTGGCAACCCCTTTCAAACGAAAGTGTTTTTCGCCAGTCTCTGCATGGGGTACTTCAAGAGGAAACAAACCATAGAGATAGAACTTAGAACTACTTCATTTGGTCAAGTTTCAAGGAGCTAGCACAAACCGTGTTTGATTTAGAATTCCAAACATATCTATCTATATAGCAGAAAACAGAGTGAAACCTAAAAATTCAAAATGTTACTGGAAACGAACGCTTGAACCTAGAAGAGTGAAAGTTGGGCAGCCAAGTGGGATTAGTGAACTGATCATTACCACCAAGTATCATCAAGTTTTGGTGAAAAAATGTTTGCTGAGATTTCAGCAAACTAGTAGTTTTTTGGACGCTTGGCAACCCCTTTCAAACGAAAGTGTTTTTCGCCAGTCTCTGCATGGGGTACTTCAAGAGGAAACAAACCATAGAAATAGAACTTAGAAATACTTCATTTGGTCAAGTTTCAAGGAGCTAGCACAAACCGTGTTTGATTTAGAATTCCAAACACATCTATCTATATAGCAGAAAACAGAGTGAAACCTAAAAATTCAAAGTGTTACTGGAAACGAACGCTTGAACCTAGAAGAGTGAAAGTTGGGCAGCCAAGTGGGATTAGTGAACTGATCATTACCACCAAGTATCATCAAGTTTTGGTGAAAAAATGTTTGCTGAGATTTCAGCAAACTAGTAGTTTTTTGGACGCTTGGCAACCCCTTTCAAACGAAAGTGTTTTTCGCCAGTCTCTGCATGGGGTACTTCAAGAGGAAACAAACCATAGAGATAGAACTTAGAACTACTTCATTTGGTCAAGTTTCAAGGAGCTAGCACAAACCGTGTTTGATTTAGAATTCCAAACACATCTATCTATATAGCAGAAAACAGAGTGAAACCTAAAAATTCAAAATGTTACTGGAAACGAACGCTTGAACCTAGAAGAGTGAAAGTTGGGCAGCCAAGTGGGATTAGTGAACTGATCATTACCACCAAGTATCATCAAGTTTTGGTGAAAAAATGTTTGCTGAGATTTCAGCAAACTAGTAGTTTTTTGGATGCTTGGCAACCCCTTTCAAACGAAAGTGTTTTTCGCCAGTCTCTGCATGGGGTACTTCAAGAGGAAACAAACCATAGAGATAGAACTTAGAACTACTTCATTTGGTCAAGTTTCAAGGAGCTAGCACAAACCGTGTTTGATTCAGAGTTTCAAACACATCTATCTATATAGCAGAAAACAGAGTGAAACCTAAAAATTCAAAGTGTTACTGGAAACGAACGCTTGAACCTAGAAGAGAGAAAGTTGGGCAGCCAAGTGGGATTAGTGAACTGATCATTACCACCAAGTATCATCAAGTTTTGGTGAAAAAATGTTTGCTGAGATTTCAGCAAACTAGTAGTTTTTTGGAATCTTGGCAACCCCTTTCAAACGAAAGTGTTTTTCGCCAGTCTCTGCATGGGGTACTTCAAGAGGAAACAAACCATAGAGATAGAACTTAAAACTACTTCATTTGGTCAAGTTTCAAGGAGCTAGCACAAACAGTGTTTGATTTAGAATTCCAAACACAGCTATCTATGTAGCAGAAAACAGAGTGAAACCTAAAAATTCAAAGTGTTACTGGAAACGAACGCTTGAACCTAGAAGAGTGAAAGTTGGGCAGCCAAGTGGGATTAGTGAACTGATCATTACCACCAAGTATCATCAAGTTTTGGTGAAAAAATGTTTGCTGAGATTTCAGCAAACTAGTAGTTTTTTGGAAGCTTGGCAACCCCTTTCAAACGAAAGTGTTTTTCGCCAGTCTCTGCATGGAGTACTTCAAGAGGAAACAAACCATAGAGATAGAACTTAGAACTACTTCATTTGGTCAAGTTTCAAGGAGCTAGCACAAACCGTGTTTGATTCAGAGTTTCAAACACATCTATCTATATAGCAGAAAACAGAGTGAAACCTAAAAATTCAAAGTGTTACTGGAAACGAACGCTTGAACCTAGAAGAGTGAAAGTTGGGCAGCCAAGTGAGATTAGTGAACTGATCATTACCACCAAGTATCATCAAGATTTGGTGAAAAAATGTTTGCTGAGATTTCAGCAAACTAGTAGTTTTTTGGACGCTTGGCAACCCCTTTCAAACGAAAGTGTTTTGCGCCAGTCTCTGCATGGGGTACTTCAAGAGGAAACAAACCATAGAGATAGAACTGAGAACTATTTCATTTTGTCAAGTTTCACGCAGCTAGCACAAACCGTGTTTGACTCAGAGTTTCAAACACATCTATCTATATAGCAGAAAACAGAGTGAAACCTAAAAATTCAAAGTGTTACTGGAAACGAACGCTTGAACCTAGAAGAGTGAAAGTTGGGCAGTCAAGAGGGATTAGTGAACTGATCATTACCACCAAGTATCATCAAGTTTTGGTGAAAAAATGTTTGCTGAGATTTCAGCAAACTAGTAGTTTTTTGGAAGCTTGGCAACCCTTTCAAACGAAAGTGTTTTTCGCCAGTCTCTGCATGGGGTACTTCAAGAGGAAACAAACCATATAGATAGAACTTAGAACTACTTCATTTGGTCAAGTTTCAAGGAGCTAGCACAAACCGTGTTTGATTTAGAATTCCAAACACATCTATCTATATAGCAGAAAACAGAGTGAAACCTAAAATTCAAAGTGTTACTGGAAACGAACGCTTGAACCTAGAAGAGTGAAAGTTGGGCAGTCAAGTGGGATTAGTGAACTGATCATTACCACCAAGTATCATCAAGTTTTGGTGAAAAAATGTTTGCTGAGATTTCAGCAAACTAGTAGTTTTTTGGAAGCTTGGCAAACCCTTTCAAACGAAAGTGTTTTTCGCCAGTCTCTGCATGGGGTACTTCAAGAGGAAACAAACCATAGAGATAGAACTTAGAACTACTTCATTTGGTCAAGTTTCAAGGAGCTAGCACAAACCGTGTTTGATTTAGAATTCCAAACACATCTATCTATATAGCAGAAAACAGAGTGAAACCTAAAAATTCAAAATGTTACTGGAAACGAACGCTTGAACCTAGAAGAGTGAAAGTTGGGCAGCCAAGTGGGATTAGTGAACTGATCATTACCACCAAGTATCACCAAGTTTTGGTGAAAAAATGTTTGCTGAGATTTCAGCAAACTAGTAGTTTTTTGAACGCTTGGCAACCCCTTTCAAACGAAAGTGTTTTTCGCCAGTCTCTGCATGGGGTACTTCAAGAGGAAACAAACCATAGAGAGAGAACTTAGAACTACTTCATTTGGTCAAGTTTCAAGGAGCTAGCACAAACCGTGTTTGATTTAGAATTCCAAACACATCTATCTATATAGCAGAAAACAGAGTGAAACCTAAAAATTCAAAGTGTTACTGGAAACGAACGCTTGAACCTAGAAGAGTGAAAGTTGGCCAGCCAAGTGGGATTAGTGAACTGATCATTACCACCAAGTATCATCAAGTTTTGGTGAAAAAATGTTTGCTGAGATTTCAGCAAACTAGTAGTTTTTTGGAAGCTTGGCAACCCCTTTCAAACGAAAGTGTTTTTCGCCAGTCTCTGCATGGGGTACTTCAAGAGGAAACAAACCATAGAGATAGAACTTAGAACTACTTCATTTGGTCAAGTTTCAAGGAGCTAGCACAAACCGTGTTTGATTTAGAATTCCAAACACATCTATCTATATAGCAGAAAACAGAGTGAAACCTAAAAATTCAAAATGTTACTGGAAACGAACGCTTGAACCTAGAAGAGTGAAAGTTGGGCAGCCAAGTGGGATTAGTGAACTGATCATTACCACCAAGTATCATCAAGTTTTGGTGAAAAAATGTTTGCTGAGATTTCAGCAAACTAGTAGTTTTTTGGACGCTTGGCAACCCCTTTCAAACGAAAGTGTTTTTCGCCAGTCTCTGCATGGGGTACTTCAAGAGGAAACAAACCATAGAGATAGAACTTAGAACTACTTCATTTTGTCAAGTTTCAAGGAGCTAGCACAAACCGTGTTTGATTCAGAGTTTCAAACACATCTATCTATATAGCAGAAAACAGAGTGAAACCTAAAAATTCAAAGTGTTACTGGAAACGAACGCTTGAACCTAGAAGAGAGAAAGTTGGGCAGCCAAGTGGGATTAGTGAACTGATCATTACCACCAAGTATCATCAAGTTTTGGTGAAAAAATATTTGCTGAGATTTCAGCAAACTAGTAGTTTTTTGGAATCTTGGCAACCCCTTTCAAACGAAAGTGTTTTTCGCCAGTCTCTGCATGGGGTACTTCAAGAGGAAACAAACCATAGAGATAGAACTTAGAACTACTTCATTTGGTCAAGTTTCAAGGAGCTAGCACAAACAGTGTTTGATTTAGAATTCCAAACACAGCTATCTATGTAGCAGAAAACAGAGTGAAACCTAAAAATTCAAAGTGTTACTGGAAACGAACGCTTGAACCTAGAAGAGTGAAAGTTGGGCAGCCAAGTGAGATTAGTGAACTGATCATTACCACCAAGTATCATCAAGATTTGGTGAAAAAATGTTTGCTGAGATTTCAGCAAACTAGTAGTTTTTTGGAAGCTTGGCAACCCCTTTCAAACGAAAGTGTTTTTCGCCAGTCTCTGCATGGGGTACTTCAAGAGGAAACAAACCATACAGATAGAACTTAGAACTATTTCATTTTGTCAAGTTTCACGCAGCTAGCACAAACCGTGTTTGACTCAGAATTTCAAACACATCTATCTATATAGCAGAAAACAGAGTGAAACCTAAAAATTCAAAATGTTACTGGAAACGAACGCTTGAACCTAGAAGAGTGAAAGTTGGGCAGCCAAGTGGGATTAGTGAACTGATCATTACCACCAAGTATCATCAAGTTTTGGTGAAAAAATGTTTGCTGAGATTTCAGCAAACTAGTAGTTTTTTGGAAGCTTGGCAACCCCTTTCAAACGAAAGTGTTTTTCGCCAGTCTCTGCATGGGGTACTTCAAGAGGAAACAAACCATAGAGATAGAACTTAGAACTACTTCATTTTGTCAAGTTTCACGCATCTAGCACAAACCGTGTTTGATTCAGAGTTTCGAACACATCTATCTATATAGCAGAAAACAGAGTGAAACCTAAAAATTCAAAGTGTTACTGGAAACGAACGCTTGAACCTAGAAGAGTGAAAGTTGGG